>NC_048299.1:103314421-103342338 GCF_013100865.1 Trachemys scripta elegans
TATAACTTGGTAAGATTTTTTGGCTCCCGAGGACAGCGTTATATTGAGGTAGAGGTGTACTTGATTAATACTTTAACCTGGTATATACTTTACTAGATATCAACCTGATCCTTCTAGAAGAGGCATAGATCAGTGAATAAACTGGCTGTTTGCATGTATGCATGATCACAGTATGATGATATGTGAATTAGCAATAGATGTGGCAATGTATTTCCTTTTACTTTAGGATAGAAATGACTTCACTAGACTGGATTCTTCTCTTCCTTGCTGGTGTGACACCATTGGCTTCATCATGATTTGCACTGGCATTAGACTCAATTTCATAGTGTTTTTGAAGGATTTAACAGTACTATGACAAATGTAAGAAGTAATAATACTTATAATACCTCTTCAATTATACTTTGTTTCAAAATGGCCAAGGCTGTATATAATGTGAAAGTTATTTAAATAGATTAGACTATGCAATTAATAAAATCAAACTGGGCCAAATCCTGAAAAATCCTGAAAACCTCCTGAGCACCCAGAACTGGAAGTGAAGATGCTAGCTACAACCAAAAGGTGATATCAAGCTCAAACATTAAAAAGTATGGTGCCATTTTTCTCGGTTACAGTCACATGGCCCAATTAACTTCAGTGGGCTTTTTAATTTGTAACTGATTTGGGCCCCGTTTTTTTTTGTCCAAAATAGTTCTTAATTCCACACATCTCAAGGAGAACAGAGGGAGGTTTTGGTGGTGTCATGTTACAATTTGGTGCTCTTATTTATCATTAAGCCTAGAAACAGATGGCTGGAAAACTACCACATTATTAGAGAGAGGGGGAAAATGTGATCTCCAATATCTGCCCCCTCCCATTTTGACAGAAAAACAGGAATGTTTTCAGCAAATTTTGGTACAAACTCTTTAGTTTTAAAATGGTTATTATGAAGTAGGCAGAGTATATTCAGTGTTTGTCCTGGTGGTCTGAAAAGTAAGAGAATAGTGGACAGTTTGTGCAGCACACTACGCATCTAACCAGGTTTGCTCAGTACAAACAACTCATCAAAAGAGAACAGTTTTTAGATCACATTAAATTGTACTTGAGGCTTTTGGCTCGGGTTTCGAATACAGTATGTCCAGTATTATTGACAAATTCACTGAGAAAGATTTTAGTCCTGTTGAAGTGACAGAGCTCTCTCAGTATATTATGGCACTTAAATACCATAGCAATAGGAAAACCTAAGACAGAGACTTTTCTAATTACTTTATATGGAATTGATTTAAAAGTCTTTGAAGTGCTACTTGTTGCACCTTTCCTGTGCTTGGTGGGACTTCATAAATATGTCTAATTTCAGCACTTACTTACTTACTAACTATAATGGAGGCTTCAGTGCCTTTATCTTCTGGAATTATTGTGACTTTCAGCATATGAACTGGTCTTCATCTGGGGCTTATCCTAAGCTTTGTATTTGTACCACATCCAAACAACAACATTTTCTACATTTAAACAAAATCCTAGAACAAGAAACCTACATGATGTTCTGAACTGGTAGAGTCAACATCCATGACTGAAGACTAACACTTCCCATCCTTAGCTAAAATGCTCCAAAAAGTTTAGGTTTTATAAAGGTTACAGCATTTTTTATTACAACCAAAGTAAACTCAAATAGGTTTATACTGTTTTTTATGCTTTAGCTAATCTAATCCTTCTAAGATTCTCTCTACAGAACCCATCACCACAGTATCTAAGAAATAAACAGGTAAAATAAGTGTTTGTGTCAACGTTCAAAGTGGACTTTGAAGATTGTTCTTTGTTCCTCCCAGATTCTACAAACAGCTGGTAGGATTTCCTGCCCCATTTGTTTTTTGTTGGTGTTGTTGTTTTGTGGTCAAAACACTTCACTTATGGTGGAACTAAAAGTCTCAGCTCTGCCACTGACCTGCTGTGACAACCAGGTGCCAGCAGCTGATACCCTTCCCACCCTCTGTCTTCTCTCAGGGAACTTACTGTATGACTAGACCCGTGTTTGTACAGTGTCTAGCAAAATTAGGCCTTGCTCATTTGGGGCCTCTAGTTACAATAATAATTGCAATTATGTGGACTATGAAGTTCAGTCAAATAGGCAGGTCTTCCAAAATGCTTTCAATCTTGTCAGATTTTGGCTGAGTCTAATCTTGAATGGCAGCTCATTCCTCAAAAAAGCCTAGACTCGGAACACACTCTCACATGCTTTTTTCTGGGTTTATATTTCTTTAATTTTCAAAAAATAAGCTAGTATAGTAGCTAGGAAAGAAAAAGTTTGAAAGAAATTATATCTTAGTAACTTAATTGAAGGTGGTTCTTTATGAACCATTCACTTTCTTTTTTCATTCTCAGACATTGTATTCATATTGTATGAGTACTAGTGATAATACCTAGCTCTTCTATAGTTCTTCATCAGTAGATCTTACAGTGCTTTACAAAGGAGGCAAGTATTATCCCCATTTTTCAGATGGGAAAACTGAAGCACAGGGTAGTGAAGTGACTTACCCTAGGTCGCTCAGCAGGCCAGTTGCTAAGCCAGGAATAGAACCTGGGTCTCAAGTCCCAAGAGCAAACAAACAAGATAGCATCAGCTTACAAAGCAGAATCTGCAACTAGATTAGGAAACACTGCATTTGATGTCATACGCATGAAGCATGAGAACGGAAATAAAATTGTAAACAATTTGAAAGTGTTGCCAAAATAAAAGGTTTTGGTTATTTGAAGCAGTACCAGAATATTAAAAAATATTTTCTAAAAATCAGGTTCTTTTGTCCAATGATCAACCATTTAATGAAATGTTCCACAAGGAAGTTTCTGCTTTAATTTTTTTAGTCTATTTTTATCCAGACCAGTCCACTAGATTGTCTTAACCACTAACTCCACCTTAAATTGGTTGCATAAGCAGTAAGCAAGACAGCAATTTCAAGATCTTTTCACATCAAGCATCTTTGAGATGGCCATGTTTCTCAAAAGCTTTCACCAACTCATTTGCCAATTCACATAAGTACTATTGACTTGAGAATTGACTCCAGAATAAACTAAATATGTTTTTTCCACAATTGGCCAGTTCTACTATGTAATGATATTGACAGCTTTTTAATTTTAACAGCTAAAATGTCTCTCTTTCTGCTTGCCTGTTGATCAGTTTAAAATAAATACATGCATGCCTATGTGTTGAAAACAAAACAATAAGTGAGGTCAGGCTAACATCACAAGTCAAGCAAATTATCATCACCTGTTAAGAAAACTGATGACTCCCTCTGTCATGAGTATTACCATAATCTATTTAAATTCTCATTTGTAAGATGGAGTCACACCTTTGTTTGAAATATCTTTCCTCTATGTCAAAACAAATTCAACTGTATATAATTGGAATGGACTAATCTCAATTATGGATTCTTATTCAGTATCAAAACCACCACCTTCTGTGTGTCCAAGAAGTAAGGCAAGAGAAATGTTTCAAATCTGGTACAGTGGGCTTGGAGAAAGCTTTAGTCTCATTAATTTGCCTGGATCAACAGGCATATGCAGATACCCAGAATTACAGTTCCATTTTTTTTTTTTTAATTTCCCTGACCTCAATATTTGAACCCCATTCTGCTCTGTGGTGGGTCACACTGGCAAAGGGAATAGAATGCACCTGGATGGTTTATTCCCCCAGGAAAAAGTCCCGATCTAATGAAAAGCCAGCACAGCCTCCCCCTATGGCATGACCAGAATACTAATGTATTTGTTAGCTAATGTCTGGCAGAAGGTTCCTTGGGAGCCATATCAAGCTAAGAGCAGTTTACAGCATTTGAGGGCTGAGTTTCTGCACACAGCTCCCTCAGATAAACAGATTGCAGAGACAGATGAAAACTCAAGCCCCTGGTTGTCTCAGGGTGGATAAACGTAAGTTATAGGGCAAGACGGCAATAGAGAAGTGTGACAGGTAAGCTAAACAAGATGGTGTATGATAAAGACATGTCAGGGCTGCTTAAGCCTACTTTCTTCTACACCTGCCCCTTTGATATGTACCTTTACATTTGTTTTACTATTTGCATTGATGGATTAGCATTTTCTGGCCAATTTACATCTGATGCATAACTTTCACCATCACTCATAGCACTGAATTTGGCCCAGAATTTAAAGGGATACTGTGCTGGCAAGGGATTACTATTTAGATAGCAGATCCTTTATAGCCACATAGATATTTAGGGCCTAATTTTTCTCATATATCTTCTGTGCACTGATACAACTTTGGACTTCAAAGGAGTCACACCAGTGTGAGGGGAAGAAGGATTCCCTATCAGTTCTGCCAACATTTCTCAATCCGAGGAGGATTTAACATTTAGGATAAGATTCTAAGGTGCTGAAAATCGCCATAGCTCCACTGACTTCATTAGATTTATGCAAGCGGAGGATCTAATCCATGGTTTGTGATGCAGTGTTAAATTGTGTTCCTTAGTCTGTAAACTGGAGAGCTAGTGTCTGTGAATACCCAATAGTTTCCATAAAAAAAAAATCCTATTGGTATTTGCAGCACCAGGTTCCCATAAGTGCTGGAACTAGGAGTGCTGGGGGTGCTGCAGCATTCCGTGGCTTGAAGAGGTTTCCATCATATACAGGGTTTACAACGGCTCTCAGCACACTCACCATAAAAAATTGTTCCAGCTCCCCTCCAGATTTCGGTCTCTTTCCCATCATAAGGGGCACCACAGTCCTAACAATGTAAAGATATCCTTGAGACCTGATTCCGATCTCACTTGCACTGTAATAAGTCAGTGGTAACATCAATGAAAATCAACAGCATTACACCAGTGTAACACTGCTGCAGATGAGAGCAGATAAGCCATAATATTGCATCCTTTTCTCAAGTAGAATCCATTTGTCAATATGCATGTACATATTAATGTCATTCATATTATCTGAAGTAGCACAATTGCTTGTAATTTGAAATAAATTGTGTTATTGATGTTTATAGACAAATGCTGGGATTGCTTGATGCCATACCCTACATCATTATTAAATGCATTTGAGTGTCACTATTAATTCTGTAATAAATTTGGTGCTTTATTGATTCTTTTATTCCTTTGTCCTAGAAAAATATTTTCCCTGCCTTCTACTAGATGCAAGAACAGCTAGTCAGATCGTACATATACATTTTAAATACAGAAATCTCTATACTGACAGGAGTTGTCTGTGGTATGTCCCCCTCTAATGGTTGGTCCATGAAGGATAAGAACATAAGAACGGCCATACCGGGTCAAACCAAACGTCCATCTAGCCCAGTATTCTGTCTTCCAACAATGGCCAATGCCAGGTGCCCCAGAGGGAATGAACAGAACAGGTAATCATCAAGTGATAAAAAAGGACTGTTACTGCTACTACTAATAGATTTACTCCTTCAGCTTAAGCAGGAGAGGCTTGTGCTTTTTGTGCTGAAGACCAAGGGTTCTATCCCTGGGGAGGACAGTGGTGAGGGGTCAATACAAAGTAGTGACCTGTACATGAATCAGACCCAGGACCATCATCAGCACCAAAAAAGGAGGCTAACTTTGATTGTGTGTCCCCAATGGTAAAACACATTTCTACATAAGGCAAAGAAAACATACAATCTGGGTGATGATACATTTCAGTTGCAGGTTTTTTCCATGAAAAATTCCTTGCATGACCTAACGCTACAAGAATAAAAAGAATGTGTTTATGAAGAATTTGTGGATTCCTTGGGCTGTCAATTGCAGCAAATGGTAACTAGAGGTGCATAGTTTATGGTGTGGCTTCCCTGAGAGATGGGCCAATTGTGGTCACTGAATCAAAATTTCATAAAAAACATTTCTGCAAAGTTTTTTAATACTGTGTTTAAAATCTTTTGAATAAAGAAATCTTATGTTTAATTCTGAACATTTAAAAATGGCATTCCAAATATTTATTACATCTTTGCATCAGAAATACTAGATTTCACACTTAGGACCCTATTCTGTTCTTTCTTACACTAGTTTATACCATTGAACCCCATTGAATAAGTGGAGTTGTTCCTTGTTTACACCAGGGTAGGAGAAATCAGAATCAGGCCCTCCAACCTGTGGATTACTGTTGCCACACTGTACTATTAAACAGGATTTATGTGCTCAGTCAAGTATCTGTAGCTCTCAGTATGGCTGGTTGCCATTCTGGCAACCCTCTATTAAATTTTTGCTGCTGACATGTTTTAGGCATTGATGGTTACTAAGCAACTGAATACTTTTACAGACTGCCTGCAATGAAACTGTGCTTGCAAAATTAATCAAGGTCACTCCATTGATCATTAAAATAATCTTAGCATTTTCATATAGATGTATACATGCCTATACTGGATGCCCTAATGGCCCAAAGCAAGATTTGGGGTAAGAAAGTATAGGATTTCTAAGATGCACTTTAGGGGACATACATGCTTATATGCATAAAAAAATATCATAAAGAGTTTAAGGAAATAAACAGATTTTTCACTGTGCAAGATAAAATATTTATAAGAATGTCTAAAAACTATGCAGGCATTGCTTAAGATGTACCATTATGCACAATGTGTAAAATACAGCAATTTGAGTTCAATTAATTCACCTACACCAGTTTTATCACCCCAGATTCCCCATGCTTGCCAGTGGGATATGTTTCACCTTTGGCTGATATTTCATTTAGAACATCAAATTAGTCTCCCATTTATTGCAAAGCTTTATTAGGGAGATGTATGCCCTTTCACCACTTTCCTGACATGAAGGGAAAAAGTATATATGCAACTGAAATTACTCAGAAAACTCTACAACAAAATGTGGAATGGCTTTGTTCTGCTGCTCTTCCTTTATTATTTGAAAATTTATCCCCTTCTTTTTCCACTGTTTTCAGTGATAAACAGCATTAGTAGTGAATTCAGAAGTGTACTACATATTGGTTGTCCCCCCCCCCTCGTCTATTTTACTTTGTTTCATGTCTAGATTTGAAAATGGAGGGCACTAACAGCCTGTTTCTCTGGTATTCAGTAAAGGTAAGATTAGTAATAACGTGGAGGAAAAGTATCAGAGGGGTAGCCGTGTTAGTCTGAATCTGTAAAAAGCAACAGAGGGTCCTGTGGCACCTTTAAGACTAACAGAAGTATTGGGAGCATAAGCTTTCGTGGGTAAGAACCTCACTTCTTCAGATGCAAGAAATGGAAATCTCCAGAGGCAGGTATAAATCAGTATGGAGATAACGAGGTTAGTTCAATCAGGGAGGGTGAGGTGCTCTGCTAGCAGTTGAGGTGTGAACACCAAGGGAGGAG
Source organism: Trachemys scripta elegans (assembly GCF_013100865.1). Taxonomy (NCBI): domain Eukaryota; kingdom Metazoa; phylum Chordata; order Testudines; family Emydidae; genus Trachemys; species Trachemys scripta. The sequence continues at coordinate 103,321,698 of NC_048299.1, forward strand.
AAACTGCTTCTGTAGTTGGATAGCCATTCACAGTCTTTGTTTAATCCTGATCTGATGGTGTCAAATTTGTAAATGAACTGGAGCTCAGCAGTTTCTCTTTGGAGTCTGGTCCTGAAGTTTTTTTGCTGTAAGATGGCTACCTTTACATCTGCTATTGTGTGGCCGGGGAGGTTGAAGTGTTCTCCTACAGGTTTTTGTATATTGCCATTCCTGATATCTGACTTGTGTCCATTTATCCTCTTGCGTAGTGACTGTCCAGTTTGGCCAATGTACATAGCAGAGGGGCATTGCTGGCATATGATGGCATATATAACATTGGTGGACGTGCAGGTGAATGAGCCGGTGATGTTGTAACTGATCTGGTTAGGTCCTGTGATGGTGTTGCTGGTGTAGTTATGTGGGCAGAGTTGGCATTGAGGTTTGTTGCATGGGTTGGTTCCTGAGTTAGAGTGGTTATGGTGCGGTGCGTGGTCGCTGGTGAGAATATGCTTGAGGTTGGCAGGTTGTCTCTGGGCGAGGACTGGCCTGCCTCCCAAGGTCTGTGAAAGTGAGGGATCATTGTCCAGGATGGGTTGTAGATCACTGATGATGCGTTGGAGAGGTTTAAGCTGAGGACTGTAGGTGATGGCCAGTGGAGTTCTGTTGGTTTCTTTTTTGGGCCTGTCTTGTAGCAGGAGGCTTCTGGGTACACGTCTGGCTCTGTTGATTTGTTTCTTTATTTCCTTGTGTGGGTATCGTAGTTTTGAGAATGCTTGGTGAAGATCTTGTAGGTGTTGGTCTCTGTCTGAGGGGTTGGAGCAGATGCGATTGTACCTCAGTGCTTGGCTGTAGACGATGGATCGTGTGGTGTGACTGGGGTGGAAGCTGGAGGCATGAAGGTAGGCATAGCGGTCGGTGGGTTTTCGGTATAGGGTGGCGTTAATGTGGCCATCGCTTATTTGTATGGTGGTGTCTAGGAAGTGAACCTCCTGTGTAGATTGGTCCAGGCTGAGGTTGATGGTGGGGTGGAAGCTGTTGAAAGCATGGTGGAATTCTTCCAGGGTCTCCTTCCCATGGGTCCAGATGATGAAGATGTCATCAATATAGCATAGGTAGAGAAAGGGCATGAGTGGACGAGAGCTGAGGAAGCGTTGTTCCAGGTCAGCCATAAAAATGTTGGCATATTGTGGGGCCATGCGGGTGCCCATAGCGGTGCCACTGGTCTGGAGGTATATATTGTCACCAAATTTGAAATAATTGTGCGTGAGGATAAAGTCACAGAGCTCAGCAATAAGTTGTGCTGTGTCATCATCAGGGATACTGTTCCTGACAACATCTACAAGATCCCAGAGGGATGTGATTTCTGAAGCGCACCAAAGGGTTACACAGCAATTGGCCCATGAAGACCCTACTTAAGTGAACCAAAAAGTTCCCTAGTGTGTGAACATAGTGCTGTTTACACACTCTCTCTTTTCACTGTATTTCACTACTCATGGTTCATCTTCTAAGTTGGATATATGCCCTTACAAACCTCTAACTCACTCACATTGCTAGAGGCCTGATCCAGTGCCACTGAAGTCAATGAGGACCTTCCAGAGGATGTTGAATCAAGTCTTAGAAGTACATCTATCTGACAATGCCCAAGCTAGGGGTTTGCCTATATGCATCCCATTATATATTAACAAACAATTTGTGCCTACTTGGGTAGTGAAAATCAGCACCTCAGAAATCCTCCAGCTCAGTACCAAATTCAACATTAGAAGGCTAGATTGTGCCTAAGCAATGTGCTCCGTGTAAGTGCAGCTGCATAACACTCCTATCTCAGGAAAGGAATCATGGCCTTGAGAGATTATTCCTTTCCTGTTCTCACCTCTTGCTACCAAGGGGTAGTAATGTGCTACTAGTTTGGATCAGTAGCAGATTATTGGCAATCCTGAATTGGCTCAACCGTGGCTAGGTGGCAGAGTATAAGCATTGCTCATTTTTCCCACCCTTCTTTGCCAATGCTTGCCCACCTGTACAGAAGGGTGATACACACCAGGCATGCAACCACTTCTTTCCTCCCCACTTTTCCTCTGTTGGGGGGGATGATGTGTGTATGAGTTGGGATGGGGAGGTGGGCCTTATTCTCTAATAAACCACATAAACAAAGCCACAATCTGGCCCAGCATACTTAAACCTGCAGTGTATAATTAAAAACCTTCCAACAATGGATTTTAATTAGTAACTCCCCAGAGCTTCAATCTGAACTAAATTATACACAACCTCATTTGGAATAGTTTTTAATCAAAAATGTGCCAATGTCTCGTCACTTTTTTCTCGGAGATTCTTTGAATCTGGCAATAAAGCTAGCTGAATTTTTGCCAAGGTGAGGCATTCTTTCCAGACTTCTAATCATATTTGGACAATGAGGTAGAGAAATGGGAGCAATTCAACAGGTGGAGAGGGTTTTATGAAAACTTTTGTTTAGTTTATTGAAAAGCATTAGCTACCAAATAAAATGCTACATCAAGAAGAAAGCCAATATTTTCTGAGCAAATTGACCCTTGCACAATTAGCTTTCAGACAGGGTGATTTACTCAATGAGAAAATTACAGAAGCTGAAACAAAACAGGCAAAACAAAAAGTACACACACTGGTAAACCTCCAGGCCTGGATAGCTTTATACTGCCAGTTGAAGTTACAATTCATACAAAAGAGACAGCATCATGAGCTGTTCTAGGCATACATGGTTTACAGCCAACTTTCTGCTTCTCTGATCCTGTGTACTTCCTGCCACTTTACTGTCTATAGGTTTAGTTTAGGCACCACACTGGTCTAGTTTCTGCTAATAATAAATAATCATAATCATAATCACAATAACAAACAACAACAATCTGTTGGAGGAGCTGTTTCCCACTATCCATTTATTTGGTTTTAAATTGATAAAGTTGTGGACTGCTTTAAATCATAGCAGAGTCTTGTTTTATTCCCCTACTCCTTGGATTAATTCTGTTATTCTCTTCCATGCCATTTTTTGGTCTTTTTCTTTTGCATTTTCTAAGATGGACTTCCTAGTTTAAAAAAAAATGTAACATTCACACTGTGGTAGCACCATAAGCCTTAACCAGATCAACAACTTACTGTGCCAAGCATTATATAAATGTCTAGTCCCTGCCTCCCAAAAGCTTGCAGTAGTTCTTTGTAGACCAAATCCTGCATTCTTCAGCTTGTAAAAGCCTCACTGAAGTTAAAAGAATTTTGGATTAAAAAAGGATTAGAGGCTGTACAGTTTGGGCTTATCCTGTATTCGGTGTTAAGAAATAAAAACAGTCACCACATATATTTTTTCTTTCAAACAGTTTATGAAAAGAATGTTAGCCCATCTAGTACTCAAGACAAGCAACTGTATGGTAACAATTCAATATTCAAGTTTTCTTTGTGTTACCATCATAACACAAGAGTAGCAGAGTCAAAAAATGTAGGGGGAATGTCTTCACACTTGCACCTCCATTGCCAAAGCCTAGGAGATTGTCCACTTTTGCTGAACAATTCATTTTCACCACAAAACACATATGAAGGCAAATATTTCTTATTTTGTTTTTAAAATGACTGTGGGTCTGATTGTTCATTTCTTTGCATGCTGTATAGTCATTTAGCTGGTGAAAACTGTTTTCCAGGTCAGCCGTCTGCTTAAGCACATGAAATATTCCCCTTGACTTCAAAAGGGAGTACTTGTGCTTAAAATAAACCACACACTTGAGTAAGTGCAAAATGGTGTAAAACAATACCCAGTCAAAATACTAGTATTTTACTCTTAGTTAACATTGGTGTAAGTGACAAGGCAAAGTGCAGGACAATGGAGAATAAGACTTTGAGACACTAGGTCTACATCTGTATCAGTAGGGTTAAATTGCTCTCATGGGAGCAAGCTGGGACTTTCTGCCATCTTGTATACTTACAGGACTCCAAGATGAGGTTTGGCTCTAACTGTGTCAGACCAGGCAGTAGAAAGTTTGTAATTAGCATAACAAAACAATTATTGTATCTGATCCAGGGTCCTGCAGAAACTGGCTCATCTATCTGTTCATTATATGAAGCCTTTCCAAAGCCTTTGTATTTTTAAAATCATAACCAATTTAATAAATAATAAAAACATAGAAGAATTTAAAACAATTTTTCATAGTGAGGGAATCGTTAGCAAGATTTGGAGAAATCATGGGGGACTGCAATTATTCAGTATATTTTTAGAGCAGATACTGTTGGATAGGTCACTGATGTGGACCATAAAAAAAAAAAATAAGTGTTATTTCCATGCTCAGAAGCAGGATTGACCTTGCTGTTGCTTTTGCAGTTAGTCATTACAAATAAACCTTCATACACATTTTCCTTTCTGCAGATCCCCTTTCTGCACTTTTACATGAGATTATACATGCAGCTTTGATTTATTTGTGCACCTCAAGCTGTGAAGATGTACATCTTAATAGAAAATTATATTTTTGTTTACATTTTAAGAAGAGTGTTCAAAAAGTATATAATTACACCTCTACCCCAATATAACGTGACCCGATATAACATGAATTTGAATATAACACGGTAAAGCAGTACTCCGGGGAGGCAGGGCTGCGCACTCCGGGAGATCAAAGCAAGTTTGATATAACGCGATTTCACCTATAATGCAATAAGATTTTTTGGCTCTCGAGGACAGTGTTATATCGGGGTAGAGGTGTACTTCTTTAAAGTACGCACCCTCCATGTAGACCTCTAATACTTAGAGGAATATTTTAGCTAAAAATAAACCTTGAATTCAGGAAGAACTAAATTAAATGAAGGAAAATATTGCAATATAATGGACACAAACAGATGAAAGTAAGGGCAATTCCTCTTTAAGTTTTACCTGCTGAGCCCTGGCAATATATTATTTTAGCTTTACAGAGCTGTTGATTTAGAAGTAACATGTCATGTAAAATTTTCTGTCAAAACTTTCAGCAGGGGGGCAGGCCAGGGAACAATCTTGTGAAGATACGAAAGTGAAGTCAAGTTACAATGCATTGTTTGTGTTCTAGAGAGGCAGACCAGTGCAATACGTAGGACTCTGGATGGGGAGGCAGGTGACATGAGTTCTGTCCCTGGTTCTATTACTCACCTGCTGGGCAACATCATACATGTTACTTCACCTCCCTGAGTCATTCCTTTTCCAGGAATCGTATGGTTTGCTTGTTTAGACTGTAAGTTCTTCAGGGTATGGATGGTCTTACTTTGTATTTGTACAATGCCTAGTACAACATGCTGCAAAATCTAGGACAAAGCCTAGCCTGGCATAAGTATTATCCTGGCCTGTCCAGACTCATTCACTATGTATGACCCATGCTTATGATAACATTTCCAACTCCCCCGATCTCTTTTGTGATCTTTAGGCACTATTGATAATATAAATGAATAAAACATTTGGATGTTACCTGTGAACTAGTGGATCAAAAATTCAAACCATGGTGCCACAAATTAGACACCTAAATCTATATTTCAGAAGCTAATCAGCACTTATGTGCCTAAAATAGGTATTTAGTTCCTCAATATAGATTTGGATGCCTATCTTAGCCACCCCAGTTTAAAGTTGGACCCTACATGATTTCCCCCCGCAGTCTTTCAGGAAAGTTTTTAAAGTGAAGTTTCTTTTTTAGAACATAGTGATATTAGAGCCCTTCCAATAATTACCAATGAACTCAAAGGAAGATTTGCATGCTGTTTATTTTGGTTTCCAGCAAAATGGGAGAATGTTTAGATTTAGAGGAAAATGTAAATTTTGCACCTGCTATAGACCTTCAAGCAGCTAGCACATGAGAACTCCTATGTTTTCAACCCTACTGATTTTATAGCAAATCTGGAGATTTCTGGCTTTTTCTTAAAGTCCCAGTTCCTGGTGAGCTTTTTTTAAAAGGACATTTCTAGCACTCATTGTTGCAGGGAAAAGCTTGAAAATGTGATGTGAATGCAGCCTGAAGGACTGAAAATCCAGGAGGCAAATGAGAAACCCCAAACCTATTTTAAAAGTGTTCATGATTTCTCGCAGCCTCAATCAAGATTTTTCAAATACTTGAGGCTAAAAAATGTGAGACTGATCAATCTAATATTATCCAAGTTGAGTGACTCACTAATATTAAAAGTATTTTGGATGTGTTTTTGAAGCTTTTCTGTTAAGGAAATTAAAATTCTGATTTTTAACCCCTTACTTACCTTGACTAACACTTATACTGTAGTCCCACTGATTCCAGTGAGAATAATGGTTGCAAAATTGGGCCTTCATTGTATTATGTAATGAGAGAAGGATTTAAAAATATACTGATCACTGTTTATTTCAACAAATGATTGAAATCAGTTTTTTTCCAAGCAAATTATGTCTAAACACATAACTTTATTCTCCCATTTATATCCAAACCTGGCTAGCTACATTTACTCTTAAAAATTAAGAGTATATATTGGTTGCAAAATAGATTCCCAAAAGGATTGCTCCATAAACATCATTTAGAATTTGAAAACATTCACGGAATTATTTTCAAATGTCATTGCTAAAACTCTGTCTAAGTAAACAGAAAACCTGTACCTATACTTAACCTGAGACCTGAGTACAGGCATCCTTCCATACACTAGCTGAAAATCTAGCCTTGCACTGATTAAAAACCTCCCCTTCATTTTCTTCTATGCTGTTCCATTTCACCACCCTTGTGGGTTGATAATGTAGTTGCTATATATCAATATTTCAGAAAAAGACCCACAACTGAATTGAATGCTTATAGAAAAAGGACATTTGTACTAAAGGAAAATAATTCTCCCAAATTCCATCATTGACACTAGGAGACAATGGAGCATTATCCTGGCCCCAGGTCAGCTACAAAACATCACATTTCCAGCGAAAGATGTAGAATCTGTGACACCAGAGCATTTTTAAAATCTGTATTCTTGCCAGATTGTTAGTTTTTTTTTTGTTTGTTTTGTTTTTTTTAAGGGGGAGGGCGGAAATCACAACACAAAACATTTTGATTTTTTTTTGGTTTGAAATAACTGTTTCAAAATGTCCTACAATTGTATTTAAATAATTCAATTACTTTAAAAAAATGGTTGAAATCTAAAGGAAATATTTTGATTTTGTCAAAACAAAATGCTTTTTTCATTCTAACCCCCCCCCCAAAAAAACAAACAAACAAATAAACAAATAAAAACATTTTCCCCTGTCTGTTTGAAGTGGATAACAAGCGCACGCACACACACACTATTTTTTACCAAGCTCTAATCAAATGATAGGAAGCAGTTTCCACTGACTCCAAACAAAATGATACAAAACCAGAACTCTGGATACTGCAGGTCGAGATTTAATAACAGGATATTTACAGCACGAGAGTTCCTTTAAGCCTTTCAGGGTATTGACATTAGAAATCACCATCACCAGCAACTGCCTGGCGGCAGTGAGTTGGCAATACTGAATCTATCAGCTTATCTTAGTACAGAGCCTGTGGGGAGCTCAGAGTGCTTAGACAACTGATGCAAGCTGTGTTCTAAATTGCAAAAATGCAAGCCTGCCAGAGAAGAGAGCTATTCCTTTTTTCCTCCCATTTTAATTTGTTACTTAAAATACAATTACTCTTGGGCTTGTAAGTCAGCTAGAGGGCATCCTAACTTGTTACATGGAAAATCAAGGCATGTATGCTACAATGAAAATAAGTACATTAGACTAATGATCATCCCGAAAATAGCTTTGATTGTTTTATTAAATTAGAACAGTCACTTAATTACGCAAAACAAAATATTTAAATGTATTTCTTTTATCTACAAGCCTTGCTACCTAATCAGAGAAATTGGATACGGAAAAGACTTGTTATCTAAACCAGTCCACCTCTGCAAACACAGGATTGTTCCCCATTGGATGCTTTCACTACACTAGCTATTATAAAGATACCTAATTTTGATGTTGCAAGACAGACAAATGAAAGGTTTGCCACCATTTCCACAGCCTAATACATCTCATTCTCAGTGGGTCTCTCCAGATATTCATCCATTCCCTAAATTCATTCCTTGCCTCCTAGTAATCTCCCTATTCTACACTAAATTCTGCTCACTACTTGGCTGTAAGTTACTTTGTCTAACATGGCTACTTTCAGCCAAGTATTGTAATATTTGAAGCCACCAGATGGTACTGTTACAGATCATCTCATAAGTTCTGTTTAACTGCAGGTTTAGGCAGTTAGTGTTTCTCCAAAAGCTTACTTTCAGTTGCGGTATAATTCTTTTTAGAAGTTAAACATAGCAAAAATTAAAGAGTGTTTACTGGAGGTAGTCAAATTCCAGCTGCAGAAGACAAACTTTTGTGAGTAGCAGAAGATATTCAAGTGCTAAGCAGTGTTCCTTTCAAAGAAACTGGAATTTAAAGATCACAAGGATAGTGCTGTTTTCTATCAATCTGGGTTGGTGAAAAGTGTCAAAAATACAAGCTTGTATTTATATCCACTGTTTGCTGATTGCATGTTTGTTGAACAGGGGTGGCTCTATGTTTTTTGCCACCCCAAGCACGGCAGTCAGGCAGTTTTCGGCGGCATGCCTGCGGGCGGTCTGCTGGTCACACGGATCCGCCGGTCCCGCGCCTTCGGCGTCCCCACCGACAAATTGCCGCCAAAGCCGTGGGACTGGCGGACCTCCCGCAGGCATGCCGCCGAAAGCCGCCTTCCTGTCACCCTCACGGCGATCGGCAGGCCACCCCCCGCGGCTTGCTGCACTGGTACCTGGAGCCGCCCATGTTGTTGAATAAGTCACCCCAAAACTTAATCCAGTGTTTGAACACTTTTGATTTTATAATGGACTTCAAGTTCTACACATACCAATTGAATAGCCTGTGTCAGCCTTAAGGTTGCTGGCCAAAGGCCAACCACATTTATCGATACGATGAAAATACTTAAAAGGTAAAACACAGTGTATGAGACCAATTCAACAAACAAGGAATTACAGTGCTGATTTTGATTAAAAGGCAAACAGCAGAAGTTGCTCAGAGATACAAACTGACACAAGCCGTGCAAAAAATCTCTCTCTAAAAGAGGTGACTGAGCATGGAGGTGTAAGCTTCATCGTATGTTCAGGTAACCACAAAATAAAAAAAAAAAGTCTGATGAACAAGCAGGTAGGCTACAAACCTATAAACAAACAGAAAACCTGTATACATGTGGGAGAACACACAAGCCAAATCAATTTCCAGCAAAAAGATGGCACAAAATGTGACAGGAAATAATACAAGAACTAGGTATGGATGAGCAGGAGCAGCAATGGTTTCTGCTGTAGCAATCCCTCCAGACCGAGTGTTCATAAAGATGATTATTCACTGGGGATAAATGTGGCAGGTTGCTTTTTGACTTGGATACTAGTGCACAAGTCATCGTAATATACTGAAAAGTATAAAAGCATTTAAAGTTCTCAAAAACAATCATACCAGATATTGTTTGGCTATGGAAATGAACAGGATACAACCAGTGTAATGTGTAAGCAGAAGCACGAGGATGGAAAAGGCCTAACATTTTAATCATAGAAACACCATCATTGCTTGGTCTCAGATAGGGTTGCCAAGTTTAGTTGGATGTATTTCTGAAGGTTTCATCACATGACAACCTTTAATTAAAGATTAATCTTTAATTCCTGGAGACTCTAGGATAATCCTGGAGGGTTGGCAACCATAGTCTCAGATCAGGTTTGGATCTTAAATTGAGCTGGTAATGAGAAAAGGAAATATACTAGCTGCAGTGCTACAAAATATCTGCTAAAACAGAGGACTAGAAGAAGTTGTACTTGATGGATTAAAAAAGGTTTCTTGGGAAACACAAGATTAGAGTGGCTAGTACTAGAGATTCTGCAGTAAACATTCCATGAAAAATCCAAGTTGCAGTACAAGACTGATTGTCTAAAGAGATAGTGAGTCTGGAAAAGGTAGGCAGCATACAATTATAGAATATCAGGGTTGGAAGGGACCTCAGGAGGTCATCTAGTCCAACCCAAAGCAGCACCAATCCCCAACTAAATCATCCCAGCCAGGGCTTTGTCAAGCCTGACCTTAGAAACCTCTAAGGAAGGAGATTCCACCACCTCCTTAGGTAACCCATTCCAGTGCTTCACCACCCTCCTAGTGAAAAAGTTTTTCCTAATATCCAACCTAAACCTCCCCCACTGCAACTTGAGACCATTACTCCTTGTTCTGTCATCTGCTATCACTAAGAATAGTCTAGATCCATCCTCTTTTGAACCCCTTTCAGGTACTTGAAAACAATTATCAAATCCCCCCTCATTCTTCTCTTCTGCAGACTAAATAATCCCAGTTCCCTCAGCCGCTCCTCATTAGTCATGTGTTCCAGCCTCCTAATCATTTCTGTTTCCCTTCGCTGGACTCTTTCCAATTTTTCCACATGCTTCTTGTAGTGTGGGGCCCAAAACTGGACACAGTACTCCAGATGAGGCCTCACCAATGCTGAATAGAGGGGAGTGATCACGTCCCTTGCTCTGCTGGCTCTGATCCTACTTATACAGCCCAAAATGCCATTAGCCTTCTTGGCAACAAGGGCACATTGTTGTCTCATATCAGCTTCTTGTCCACAGAAACCCCTAGGTCCTTTTCTGCAGAACTGCTGCCTAGCCACTCGGTCCCTTGTCTGTAGCAGTGCATGGGATTCTTCCGTCCTAAGTGCAGGACTCTGCACTTGTCCTTGTTGAACCTCATCAGATTCCTTTTGGCCCAATCCTCCAATTTGTCTAGGTCCCTCTGTATCCTATCTCTACCCTACAGTGTATCTACCACTCCTCCCAGCTTAGTGTCATCTGTAACCTTGCTGAGGGTGCAATCCACACCATCCTCCAGATCATTAATGAAGATATTAAACAAAACCGGCCCCAAGACCGACCCTTGGTGCACTCCGCTTGATACCGGCTGCCAACTAGACATGGAGCCATTGATCACTACCCGTTGAGCCCAATGCTCTAGCCATCTTTCTATCCACCTTATAGAAGGCGAACTCCATGATAGTAGTGGAAAAATCACAGAGAAAACCACAGTTTTGCCTACACCCAGAAGTCCTGATGTAACTAGTAAGTTAGTACAATGACAAGCTGGGTATTGTACTTAACAAGAGACCCGAGTACTGGCACTTAAAATTGGACAAAGACAGTTAATTGCTAACAGTCTTTAATACTCCAAATCAGAGCTGGTTTGAATATTTTGTTCTATTTTTTTTCTCTAGATAGAATGTCCTTTTAAAAAAAAATGCAGAAATGTTTAGAATGGTTGTATTTGACAAAAACTGAGACTGAATATTAATTGTCATTTAATATATTCCAAGGTCACAAGGGAGCATTGTGATCATTTCATCTGACCTCCTGTAAAAACAGACCATAGAAACTTCCCCAAAATAATTCCTAGAACATATCCATTGGAAAAACATCTAATCTTGATTTAAAAATTGCTAGTGATGGAGAATCCACCAGGACCGTTGATAGATTCTTCTAGTTGTTAATTTCTCTTTCTGTATTTCTACTCAGATCTTTTCTAGCTTCAACTTCCAGCCATTAGAGCTTGTTATAACTTTATCTGCTAAAATGAAGAGCCCATTATCAAATATTTGTTCTCCCTGTAGGTAATTAGTGACTGTGATGAAAATCACCCCTTAACCTTCTCTTTGTTAAGCTAAATAGATGGAGTCTATCATCATTATAAGGAAGGTTTTATAATCCTTAAAATCATTCTCTTCTCTGAACACTCTCTAATTTATCAACATCCTTTCTTAAACTGTGGACACCTGCAGTGGTTGAACTGGTGCCAAATACAGAGGTAAAATAACCCCTCTACTCCTACTCCAGATTCTTTTGTGTGTGCATCACAAGATCATATTAGCTCTTTTGGCCACCACATTACACTGGGAGCTAGTATTCAACTGATTATCCACCATAATCCCCAAATCTTTTTCAGAGTCACTTTTTCCTAGGACAGTTCCCCATTCTCTCAGTGTGGCCTACATTCTTTGTTCCTAACTGTATACATTTACATTTAGTCATTTTAAAACAAATACTGTTTGATTGTACCCTGCATCAGTGACTTGTCCTCTATGCCATTCCTTCAATTTGTGTAATCTATGACCTTTCAGTGATGATTTTATATTTAAAATCCCAAAAACCATTTAAAAAAAATGGTGTAACATTTATTTTTTTGAGCATCTAATGCATATCCAGCCAAAACAGCTCTCAGGCCAAAGGCTCACATGTTTCTTTCCACTTATTGCTGTACTGGTTGGTTATCTTTGTCATTTTCAGTCTTGGTGATCATGATACTGCAGTCCTTTTACATTTAGAAACCAATTAACTTATAACTGTTAGTTCCTCGGTGAATTTGCAGAACTCTGCCACTTGAGGCTGACATTTTTCTTTTTGTCAAACAGCAAATGATAGTTTTCAGCAAGTAAGATAATTGAGGATCTTGACTAGATACAACCCTCATTTCTGTCAATGTCTTATCTGACTCAGGTAAACTGTACATGATTAGATGAACATGTACTGCAAATACTCCTACATATTGTCATGCCCTGCCAGAAACAATTTCCTGAAGATGTCAATGACCAGTATGTCCTTTCCTGGTTTATGTTTAATTACAATATTGTGTTTGTGCAGAAGCAACACTATAATATCCAGCCATGGTGGTGCTGTAGCAAGGCTTTTTGAAAGTGATTGCTTCCAAGTGTTTTTAATCAGACTCCTCAGAAATTTTTCTCCCCATACACATTGGCTGTGAAGGTTTAAAATCAATCAAAATTATTGGTACCCACATGCCTTTCTGTGGCTGTGAAATGAGGATATACAAACCACATGTTTCCCTTCCTGCAGCAACCAGCACCCCCCTCAACTCCCCAAGTCCTTGCTTGGATGCATCCATCTGCATTCCCCCCTTTATTAATATCATGGTGTGAAAATGCTTCATTTTGGTGAAGGCCAGATCATGCAGGGTATCCCCTTGAAACAGATTCTCTCTTTAGGAGACTCATTAGTGGTGTCAAGATTTCTGCGAAGTGTAGTACACATTTGGAAAGTTAAATTGCCATACCACAGCATTTGAGTTACACATTTGACAAGTTGTTTTATCTGAGCTTATCTACTTTAGGTATTGGGACAGTAGTCCTCCCTTTCTCCCATCATTTGTCTTCCTGGGCCATGTATGCTGTAAATTGTACAGGGCAAGGAATCTCTGGCTTTGTTTATGTACAATGCCTAGCACAATGAGGCCCTGAGCGTAACGGGGGCTTCTAGGCCTACTGTATTATAAATAAAAGTTTCTATCTCAACACAGTTTAGTGCCTCATCTCATTGCTGCCACACTTGCAGGTTCAGGTTTAATATCCACACTTGAGAGAATTAGCCCAAATATACTTTATGCCAGTTGCACTGATGATTTAGTTGTCTAGAGTTAACCTTACCACCCAGACTTCTCTGCCTTTCTCTATTTATGTGGAGCATATCACATGGAGTGGCTCATATTCTGCCATGTTAAGTCCAAATATCAATATATCATCCAGAATGCCTGCAATTCCAATTCACAAATTGAGAAAAGATTCTATGATGTCCATATTGCTTATACCACCACATGGCAAATAGAGGACAGCATTATCCCACACAACAGGCAATCTTGTCCATAGCAAAAGGTGGCATCTGAGATATATATAGATATAGATATAGATATATTTTTAATTTTATTTTTTTACAATGGGTAACAAGAACTATGTGCATGTCATGGAGTAGAAAAGCCATTTTGATCTAGAAAAAGTTGAGTAACAGAAGCTTATACACTGTTAAAGATAATACCATCTTTACAGACCCACAATAGCTGAGGATATGCTATCAGACAATGAGCCCCAGTAAAATTTCCAGATATTTCAACAGTTGGGATATAATTAAGATTTTTTTTTTCCCATACAACTTGTAGCCTCCACTTTCTGCGACTTTTCTTAGGGTACGTCTATACCCAGCCGCTAGTTCGGCGGCTGGCAATCGAACTTCTGGGTTCGACTTATCGCGTCTTGTCTGGACGCGATAAGTCAAACCCGGAAGTGCTCGCCGTCGACTGCGGTACTCCAGCTCGGCGAGAGGAGTACCGCGGCGTCGACGAGGGAGCCTGCCTGCCGCGTGTGGACCGAGGTAAGTTCGAACTAAGGTACTTCAAACTTCAGCTACGTTATTCACGTAGATGAAGTTGCGTACCTTAGTTCGATTTGGGGGTTTAGTGTAGACCAAGCCTTAGTCAAACAAATAGGCAGAAGTGACAGTGCACACACTAAACATTATGTGGTTTGAAAGACTCTGATATCTAGTTACAACTGAGGAAAGGGAAACACCAGTTGCTGGCATGAAATCATTTATGTTTCACAATCAGCAGATTAATTTATAAGTCACCAGTCCAGACACATCTCAGGAAAAGGTCCATCAGGTTACAACAGGCACAAAAAGGCTTTTACCTCTCCTCCAGAAAGAAAAAATAGTGTGTATGTAACATGCAACTCATCAGGCACCATCAAAGCCAAGTTGCACTCCCCCACCCAATCCAAAGTGGTACAGACAAACACAGGAATTTTTACATGTACGGTAAAATCTTCAAAAAGCACCTAGAAGATTGCTCTTAAGTCACTGAAGTTTCTACGTCATTTTCAAAATGTGACTTAGGAACCTAAACTAATTAGGCGCCTTTGAAAATTTTTACCTAGAGACACTGTACAAATTCACAAGAAGTTAATTTTAATACAGGCAGTTCTGATGACTCAAAACGATAGTTTTCAAGCCACAAGTTTGTCTTATTCTCTCGGAGGGTTTTATAATTGTGATTTTTTACACACAACAATCTTCATCTGATGCAGAATGAAAAGGAGAACACAAACACATCTCCAATCTTCAAATTTTTTTTCATAAAACACAAATATTGTTTTCAGGCCATCCCTAGTAATCCAGAAAGAAATGTAAAGACACGGGCAGTTATATTACACATATTGTATAACTGCCTGAGAGACTGTAGGAAGAAACATTTCTTAAGAGATTTATATTTAAACAATGTGATTTGAAACCAACTAGTAATGTACAGAAATATTCAGAGCAAATTTTGAGTCTACTTGATATATTTTCTTTTGTCTATTCCCTATAAGAAGGGTTGCACATAATTAATGGTGTCACAAGAAGAACTAGATAGTCTTACAAGTTCTGTTTAATTTACTGTTTAGGCAGGGGTTGGAAAAATAAATATGGGGCAACTCCTTTTAGAGTGGGTGTATATCACTGTTAAGAGTGGGTTTGCTTCTTTTGTCTCCCTCTGACTGAAATAATTTCTTCAGAGCAGAGGTATTGCTTACAGCAAACAAGCAACACAAAGGGGGGGGGGGAACCCTACATGATGCCAGAATATGAGTCAGGATTTTTCTAGGAAATGTAACAACATTTTGGACCTCTTCCTGTTCCCAATGAAATCAATATTAACCTCCCATTTAACTCAATTGGAGTAGAAGTGATCCTTTAATAAGCAAACGTTATGTTTAATGTTTATGCTAAAAAGTGCACATTCAATTTCAGTGCAAGTCAGTACTGCAAAATATTATTATATTTAGGGACCCTTCTAGCCTTACATTTCTATGATTAAGAAGTCATCAAGTCCAGCCCCTGCACTGTGGCAGGACCAAGTAAATGTAGACTATCCCTGACAGGTGTTTGTCCAGCATGTTTTAAAAGCCTCCATAGGTGGCGCGTGATTCTTGTGTTTGGG
Organism: Trachemys scripta elegans; assembly: GCF_013100865.1. Classification (NCBI taxonomy): domain Eukaryota; kingdom Metazoa; phylum Chordata; order Testudines; family Emydidae; genus Trachemys; species Trachemys scripta. The sequence continues at coordinate 103,337,461 of NC_048299.1, forward strand.
GAGGCTGGGCACGAACACCAGAAGCTCCCTGGAAGTGGGAGGGGACACTGGTGTCCAGACTGTGGCCCTGTCCCCACTCGGTCTCCACCTCCTGAGGCTCCGCCTGCACTCCACACCACTGCTCCATCCCATCCCCAGAACCCCTCCTCCCACTTCTCTCCATCCTCTCTCCCAAGACACCTTCCCCCCATCCCAGTAACTCCTCTCCACTGTTTGTAGTATTCCTTTTTGATTTTCAGGTGATTAAAGAACTCCTGAGGGAACCATATTGGCCCCTGCCTATTGTTTCTTCACATTATAATAGTTTGCAGATGTGCCTTTAATATTGTTTCCTTGAGAAACTGCCATCTCTTCTGAACTTCTTTTCTCCTTAAGTTTTCTTCCCATATTCAGCTTTGCATTTAGATGTTTGTTTAATTTTTTAAACAAAACAAACACCTTCTACATAAATAGTCCTGATATTATAAGTCACCTGTGAAAGTATTCAATTTGCAAACAGAGTTGCTCTTTGCTTTTATACTAAAAGCAGTTTATGGCAGATTTATGGCACCTGCTATCATATTCCAGTAATATAAGCAGTCTGTCTGCCTGGGTATTTTATGACTACCAGGCTACAGGGCAAATGTTTTTATAGGGTATTTGGGAAGTTTTCATGATGCATCCTGTAACCAAATCAGTGCCATCCTCATTCAGTTATTGCTTCTATCAGCAGCTATGTTCTTTCCTAGTCATGGCTAAGTAAAATCTATCTCCAATCCAGTGACACAATGAAATGCACATACTTTGCTGTCCTCTCACTGTTGAGTTATGGGTTAGTAAGTATATGTAGGAGAATAATAAACTCATCTTGCTCACAAAAAGGATTAAGGCATGACAGATCTTTAAGAAAGACACAGAAGAGAGAATTATTTGTAATTGAAGTTAACAGGAGGAGAAAACCCCATGGAAGTTAGATAACTGGCTTGGCAGTGTGGTATAGGAGAGGAGTAGTGGGTCGGACACTTGGAAATTCTCTGCAGCAGCTCACTGGATGGGGTATCATAAGAAAGACCAGGTTATCAATGTCCTCCCTGCCAAGGGCTTGTCAACTCACTCCCTTGCCAATTAGACACCTCCACTGGGGAAGGTGGAGAAAACCATCCACCCTCACTGTACTCTGATCCTGCTGCTGTCTTTCAAGTGCCATCATTGCTGCGTTGGCTGCCTCTGTTGCGATGCCGGGGTAATTTTAGCCAATCCTTTCTGGGATCCTGCTGATCATCCTGAGGCTCCTCACAACCCCATGTAACCATGGCAGGCTCCTCTGCTGCATCCCTGCAGCCACTAATCTGAGAGTGAGAGGGGGTTCAGGCTGGAGAGACAGGATATCTGTACCCTTCCCTGAGTGCCCAGGGGCCAATGGCTTACCTGAGCCCCACCAGCCTGCCCACCCACTCAAGTGACACCCTGAGTGTTGTGAAATGGAGAAAGGTTAGAAGAGCAACAACCCTCTTACCCCTGTGCTCACCAGACCAAAAAAGTTCATCACCTTTGTGGTTGCATTGTTACTTTCTGAAGAACTCCAGGTTCCTTTGCCTGCAAACAAAAATGATTTAAGTGCAAATAATAAAACCAAGTGCAAATAATAAAACCTCTAGTAAATCAATGTAATTATCACTTGCTTGCATTCAGTTTATATTCTGGAAATCTACTTCACATACCTGCAACAGAAATAGAAATTAAAAAAAAAGTGTTGTGGGTTGAGTGTGGCCACTACCCTTCATTTAAGAACTAAGAAACAGTTAGCCTCTCATGCAATGAGGTAACTGAAACAATAGCGGCCTCCATCCCAGACACAGGTCACCATCTGAAGCAAAGACACATGCAAGCAGAAGGGTTTTACTGGATAATATTTGTGAAGGTTTCTGTGTGTCTGAAAGAGTCAGAAAAGGTTAGAGAACTAAAGAGAGATGGCAGGAAGGAAGCACCAGATGGCTTCAACAAGCACGGGAACACCGGCTTCAGAAAATCTGAGAGAGCTTTCTAGGCTGAGTGTTAGCTGAAATGGTCTTGGAGTTATGAACAAAGAAACAAACAGTCTCCTGTTACTTGACTCCTGCTGCATTTGAGGAAGAATTCTTTGTAAATAAACAGAATTGCATCAATGGTACCTGACTATCAGGAATTTCTCCTCTTAACCAGACCAACCTGCAAGACCATGAATTTTTGGCTAATCATTCAGATCCGGAGGATGAACAATAGGAAAGAGTCAAGATAAACAGCCTATCAGCTTAACTAGAGGTTTTTAATATATTTTTCCAGGAACTCATTTTTAATTAACAATATGGCCTCTTCAGTATTGCTTTTGTGATGTTACTGAAGTCTCTCATATAAAGTCATGTGCCTAAAGATGAGAACATCTGAGACCAAAAAAAGCAGACCCAGCTCTGTGGTTAATTCACACTAATATGCCATGCTATTGCTGCACTTTTTACTGAAAAAATATAGAACCTCTAAGTTTATGTTCATTTGTTGTGCTGGAGTATTAAAACATTGAATTTGGGCACAAAGAAGTTTTAGAAGTAATAGCTTAAGATCAAGAAAGTATCATCATATGCTGTACTGCATCCAAAGTAGAGTGTGTGTTTAAAAAAAAAAAAAAAAAATTTCAGTTTATTGTACCAAAGACCACTTGGTGAGTCTTTAATACATGGATCATTCAGAAAACAGTACTTGACAACTCCTTTGAAAGAAGAATGCCAGCCATTAGGCCTGTACGAAGTTGTTTCAAATATTATTGGCACAATGGACAAGACATGAGAAGATCAGTTGCAGCTACTGTACTGATTTCAACTGTTTTTCTTTCCCCTTTTCAAAAAAGGCTTCTGATTTAATCTAAGCTACAGCTGGTTTAGTGTTCAAGGGCCTGATCCAATTGTCATTGCATTTAATAGGAGATTGGCCAGGTGCTGTATTAGAAAAATGTGAGCTGGTTTGGATAAAGTCGGAATTAACCAGAAATTTTGCCCCAAACTCACACACTGAAGTATCAATTTAGCTGGCTTGATACTAAGTCCTACCTAACCCACCCACTAGACTCATACACAGTTGACCATTTCCTTACATATGGGCATTTAGAGACAGAAAAAGGGGAGAACCATTGCCACAGAAGTAACTGACTTCCTTCCACACAGAAGTGCATTAATTAAGAGGGCATAATCAGGGCCCCCACAACAAGTTTTTAGCAGGTAACTGCAGAAGAGACAGGGAATAAGGGCTCAAAAGTTGGCCTGCCTATTGTAATAGGAAGAGCTAGAAAGTATCCAACATGGCTGATTAAAAAAAAAAAAAGTAGGTATTTTCTGTGAAGTATTTAGGATGAAAAAAATCTGTTCAAAACATGAAAATGTTGATGAAAGAAATGATAGTTTTCATTTATATGAAAACTGTAAAATTTGTTGAGATTTGTCATCCCCCCTTCCCCAGACTTCTTGTATTTTACAGAAAGGAGGTGTGGCGGGGGGAGAGGGAAGGGGAGATATAAAAACAAACAAAAGCAAAAACCCAAAAAAGCAGACAGCACCCGAAACAAAACATTTCTATTCCAAAACAGAACATATGTTTCAATTCAATTTGGTTAAGCAAAAATATCTAGTGAAAATTTAAAATTTTCTTGTCCAAAAGCTTGATGAAAACTTTTCAACCAACTCTAGTATTCAGGCTTTATCATTAAATATGGAGAGATTGAGTAGAAAGTCCTGTGAGGATACAAGTGCCCTGGGCCTAGCTTTTGGAGATCAGGGCTGAACTTCATTGGTGTAAGCTTTTAATGGGAAGAAAGCTATTTTGCTCTTTATTTACTTTAAACAGTAATTCAGACTTCATTTTCTGCTTCGGGTCTTCACACTAGCAAAGCTTCAAAACCCTCCAAAGCACTCCTTCCCATACTCTAGTTGGGCAAATAATGAAATATAATGTCGCCAAAGAATCTAATAAAAATATGTAGTTTCAAGTCTTTTTATTCACTTTTTGTGAATAGGTGTGGACATTAATTGTGGATGAGAGGGAGAAAAAAAAAGCACGGAAAATCCATGTGTGAATTACAAATAGCAAATATTTGAAGTAATAGTTATAGCAAATAGTTCCCAAGTAAAGTCTTTAGGCTGACACATTCATTCTTTCTAGGTAAATACATTTCAAAAACCTACAATGGTGATTAATTCAAAAAATAAAAAAAGATTAAATTCCAGCAAAAAAGGAGCCTAACGTTATGTCACTAGACCAGTATTAGGATAACCTAAGAGGAGCTGTTGTGCACTAAGCATTTTTGAAAATCAGACTGTCTATTGAGATGCTTTGGATTCTTATTTTTGAGATAGTCCAATGCTATATGAGCAGTGACTCCATGCTAGCTTTCTAGAGGCCCCACAAGCCACTTAGCAATACAATGTCATCAGAAAGTTTTAGAGACTCAGACAAACAATCCCAAATCCAGAAAACTTCAGTGGGTATCACTGAATATTGCTGAGGTCATGGTTTAGTCTGCTACTGATTTATTGCTTGTAGAAATATTGTACAAGAAGTTTTTGAAATTTTGAACTTCTCCATTTCACAGGGCATGAAACACTTGTTTTTTTCCCATATTTTTACATAAATAAAAAAAAAAAAAAAAAAAAAAAGAAGATTCCCATCCTGTTTTGCTTTTGTTTTGCCACTGAGTACAATACAATTAATGTGTTTATTTATTTTTTACATTTTACTACTCTGTTCTTTTCCAAGCCTTTCCAATTTCTGAAGAATTAGAATAGTGGAGTTACAGCATTTCATTTTTTTAGGGCTGTAAAGTGATTTAACAAATTAATCGCAATTAATGGCGCTATTAAACAATAATAGAACACC
>NC_048299.1:103352144-103370092 GCF_013100865.1 Trachemys scripta elegans
TGGAGAAATGTGACTTTGCACTGCCCCCACAATGCCTGGCTCTTCCTTTCACCAGTTCTACCACCAGTACCAACATTGACTTTACTGACCTAGTGGTAGCACCAGCAGGATTTATTTCTAAAATGCTCTACTGTAGATACAGCTCTCGTGACAATAGTTGTTTCCTCCAGCCTCCTGTTTCCAAGATTCTGAGTCTTGGAATCTCCTCCTGCAAGTACGGCCTTACATCACAGGATAGAGAACATCATTCTCCAGGGCTGCCACTTCAGTACTAAAAATCATGAAATAAAAAAAATAATAATTCTATAAAAAGTAAAACTACATTTGTGCTCTTACTTTTGAAGATGGGAGCAACACTTCTGGTTCGGTTTTTACAAGGTCAGATTTATCATGAAAATTTTGCTCAACTGAAGAACCTGAATCAAACCCAGAAATTCTGCCAGTTTTATGATCCCTTCTTAAATGTACTATAAATGATTTACTGAAAGGGCTTTTAGCCTCTCTCTTCATATGCAGTTCCTTTCAACACAAAATAAAATGTTGCCTTTAAGATTCAGTTCTTGTACTGTGTTTCTATAGCAACTGTTGAAAGAGACCTATAGATAACCTTCAACAACAACATGATTTAATTGAGAAGCACCCCATAAATTAAGAAAATTCTCCCTTTAGCCATTACCTGCCTAACTTTAACAGCTGTAGCAATCAACAGCTGTTCTTTGGATCTCTCTGCTGTAACAATACTACCTGTAGAACTTAGTATCTGAAAAACACCTTGTTATCCCAAGTTAAAGACGATATTCAGATGTGAGGTTTATACTAATTATTCACGTGGTTATTGAAGAACTCTTGGAATTTCATCTAATTTTAAAAATTGGAGTTAAAAGTAAAGATTCTTGGCCATGTCAGCAAGGGCATTTTTGACTTTGCTCCATTAAAGTTAATGGAGCTAAGCCAATTTACATAGGTTCTGACTATTGTAATAAATCTATAGTATATTCATACATGAACAGACCTTTTTAATCACTTCTTGCAAAGCTGATTGGCAATTTTAATAGGAAGAAGGCAGCAGTGGTTTAAATCAATATTAATCAAAATCAGACTGATTTTGACACACATGCACACAAAAGGCTTGTGTTGAATGACCAAGATTAAAGCTGCAACCCTGCAACTGACTGTGTCCAGTTGTAGGTCTAAAATTTCTATGACTGATTTCTAGTCCAGTTTCTGTTGAATCTTTTCTTTAGAAAGTAACATCCAAGCATATTAGCATTGAAGAAGAATCTTCTCTTACAGCAGCTATTGACATACATTTTATTATTTCTTGCTGTTGGATCTGTTTTCCCTACTGGCCCTCACTATCAATGAAGTGAGGGTCAATATGAGTTCTAGATAAGTTCTATGGTTTTTTTATTTGGTAATTTCTGGTAATGGGAAAATAGGACCTCTGAATTCAACTATCATCTAGATCTGACTATTAGGCAAACAAATAAAATTATCATTAGTATTTGCAAGCCACAGCTCTTTATAGTGAGCCATACCACTAAATCATTTTTTGTTTTTTCTCCCCTGAGCAGAGTTTCAGATCATAAAGTGGTGAGCTCAGTTCACATTTTAATAACTGAGAAGTTAGAGTTTTCAGATTACTATCAGTCATGAAAGTACACAGCAAGTTTAAAAGTTCACATTTACAAATAGATGAAGAGGTATGTGATCTTCAGGGAGAATGAGAAATTGTAGATTGGCTTTTTCCCTTGATTTTTGGGCACCTCAATCATTTGTGCCCTCATAATAAGAGATTTGAGGTTATACGCATAGAGACCCACCCATTCATTTTGTGGAGAGCAAGAGACTCATGAAGGAAGCAATTATTCCCTCTTGAATGGCTTGGACTAGGGTGAGACAAGCAAGTATCCCACAGGCGTGGGAGAAACTCCACTCCAACCCTTACTCTAATGGGGGAAATGTGGAATCCTATGAGAAAAAGTGTCATGTGAGAGTGGGGTTATGAAAAGGAACAATGGTTCGTCATCATTTTGTTCCCCCACCCCCATCTGATTTAGATTTCTCCAACAGATTTTGGACAGGTGTGTGTGTGTGTGTGGGGGGGTGTCAGAGGGCAGGTTACAGATGTTTTGTGGCCTGTTCCAGAAGCTCTCTGCCTTCCATGGCCACCTTCAGTAGCCTAAGAAAACACAAGCGGGGGGGGGGGGGGGGAATTGTACATCCCTTTTCCATTCTGGTCACCTTTTCTTTGAAAAGCTCAAATGTCCCCATATTTTGGAGCAGGGACTTTAAATTTGGGAAGGGGAAGGCCTGTGTGTTAAGGATGTGTCTTTAGCCAACCAAACTTGGTCAAGTTATAAACCTTTTTAAAAAGAAATCAGGTTGCAGATGGTCAGAAGAGATTTCTTTAGGAAGAATATGTTAGCTAAATATTTCAAATTCTGTCTCCACTGGGCATACTCCAGTGTGGGACTGTGCAGGATTTTTCTGGGCTCTGGGCTGCTGTGAGCCACGCCAGATTTGATCCGGACACCTGTGCTGACTTTTTTTGTGCCGGGAGCTTGCTTTTTTTGTGCTCTCAATGCTCAGGGAAGGTGAGAGGCTTCTAGAAACTGGGCTTCAACCCAAACCCAGAAGTCTATGCTGCAACAAAATAGTTCCACAGTCACAAGCCAGCCGTGGGTTTTTAATGGCAATGTACACATTCTCAAAAAAGGACAAGAGCTGGCAAAGTGGGGAGGAAGAGGAAAAATAGATTGGGACAAGGAGCTGGAGAGGGGGACTGATTTAAGGGGGATTGTGAGGGAGAAGGAATTGAGATGCAGTAGGTTGTGGGGATAGAGACAGATCAGATGACTGGGCAAGCGGACAGATGAGGAATGGAGACTGGGACAGGCTAAATGAGAATGATGGAAGTGAGATGAGGAGCTAGGGTGGGAAAGAAAGAAAGGAAGGAGCAAAAATTTTCATACTTGGGAGAAATGGGCAGATGCATCTATGCTCTTGAATACATTCCTGTCCAGAGACAGGAATGGAACCCATAATTCCTTACTCTCCCTATTCCTCTCACATCAACAGATAGAAGTGAAACCCACTGGCAAGTTGTGTGTTCCATTCCCTCCTGCAGCTGGTCCACAGAGACTGACAACCTTCTATTGGTACCAGTTACTATGTTAGCTCAAGTAGCAGAGGTCTATGTGGTGGATCTAAAGATTCCAACCCTACTGATGAAACGTATGTTAATATGATGCCACATGAAGGAATGTTTTTTTCCAGTTTCCTTAAAAACCACTTAGGAAATTACACACAAAAACTATGTCAAAACAACATTAAGGTTGCAAAGTCAAGCATTCAGGATTTAGGAAAATGACAGAACTAAAGCCATCTGTGCAACCGTAATTCAGGCTTCCTATTGATTGTCACATGGTCTTTAATGACAGTATTACAACTACTTTTTTGTAGGCTGCACTAACAATATAAGAGTGCAGCCTAGGGCCTGTCAATCAAGGTGTCCGCTGGGTGACCTTTGTGGATCTGCACATGTGCAGAAGGAACTTCTGGCCTGAGGAGTGTATGTCTTATGAATCTTGCTTATGCTTATGGTTATAATTCATGTTAAGGGTACTAACCTTACTATGCCCAGCAGCAGGTCCTCATTTGTTAATCTATTTACCTATTAATAACTCTCCCATGGTCTGTATTGATTGGTCAATTGTTAATACATATATTGTATACTGTTACCAGTTCATTAGAGAAACAACTGGTCAGGTCACCTCATCGTGACTCTGCTTGAGGCAAAGCTCCATTGTCTATACTGCCACTTTGCATATTTAATAAAGAATTTGTTTAATACTTATCAGAGTTCCAAACAGTCAGTATCTGGCTGGACCAGGAGGGTACGGAGGCAGAACCTGAGGGAGATTACTGCTACCCAGGAACGACTGGGAGGCATCTAGAGGGACACAAACATCCAGCACTATACCCAGAGGAATCCTGCCTCATTCAATATGCAAGATTGAGCTTCTCTGGGGATGGAGTGAATGACACTGTCTGTAGGTATGATCCCTACTCCATTAGTTGAAGAAGTTGAAAGATGTGTGATCAATGAGGCGGGAGATTGCAGAATGAGACAGGATTATGGGAAAGGAAGATGAGTCCTGTCGTGAATAATTGACTCTCTGCCCCCCTACATGAAGCTGAGCAACTTACTTAAACCAAAGTTTTCAGAGGTGGTCAGTAATTGTATGTTCCTCATTTTCTGTATGCCTGATTTGAAACCCTTGGGTCTGATTTGAAGAAGAAGTGCTAAGCAGTCTTGGCTGTAACTGAAGTCAATGGGTACTGTGCTTGAAAATATCAAGTGTTACGTACTGTGAAGTACCCTGAAAAAAATCAGATCTGAGATACCTCACATTGGACACCCAACGTTAGAGGATATTTTTGGTCTTAATCTGCATGTATCAATTTTCCATCTGTAAAATGAAGATGAGTATCTTCCTCTTACAGGGCTGTTTCACAACAACATTTAACATCTATGAAGCACTAAGATATTGTAGTGATGAGCTCCACAGAAAAAGTCCATGGTGAAAATTATTCAAACTCAGCTCTGAGTCTCAAAAAAATTGAGTGCAGTAAATAAGGCCTGGGCGCACACATTGAACAATGAGGAGAAAACAAGGTAATGAACAGCTGCTCATTAAGTGAGCATTATACATGCTAGTCACTGAATGAGGTAGGGGTTCTGCGCAAAAAAAAATAAAATGTAATCATGTAATTAGAGACTTTCAAAATGCATACACACAAAGCAGCCAAATTAAGGTTGCACAAACAACCTTAATTCTGGCATTTCTTAACATTTGAGTGATTGATTTTTGCAACTTTAATGTTATTTATAAATATATATTGGGCAAGCCTGTAAAACAACAACTGCCAGTAATTTTGGTTGTAGATATGCAAGTCTCAGTATCTGCATTACACATATAGCATTTCAATTATAGGTCACAAATGCTTTAGTTAGTAAACCGATCTTAACTCTGCAGTTCAAAATATCCTATCAATGGTGAAATATGGCTTTCATCTTACTCTACACCACTTTTTTTTTTATGTTAGGCATTTACTTCCATGTATGGTAACTTCAATCACAAGCAAAAGTAAGGATGTACTATTGTATTTTAAATAATTTCATATTCTTGAACTCAGATACCTTTCCCCCTTCTGCATAACCTATTCAATCAAAATATTATCGCTTTTAACGAGGCACATTGACCATGTTCACAATAGTTCCTTGTTTTGTTTAAGATAAATGCTTAGCAGATAAAAAGTTTATTAAAATTAAATACTTACATTATAAAAGAAAGTTGCTTAATAGAGGAACAGATGGTTAATGGTCTGTGACTAGCCACAAATGGGTTGTGAATTACACAGAAAGAATCTATCAACAGATAGGAAAATGATTCTGGACAAAGACCAATTGCCTGGATTCAGTACACAGCCTAATTTTAGACCCTTTCATTTTGATTTTTTTCCCCTCCAAATAACATGAACAATATGACGGAGTCACTTTGCTGGAAACAATTGAACAGAACTGACAAATTCATAATGCTTTAGACCATGAAATCCCAATTGGTCCAATCAGAGATACATTTATCATGCCTTTAGAGATATTATTATAGCTACAAGTTATAGCCTTTCCCACTGTGATAACTGCTCCTTGGAAATTGGCCAGTTCTGCAGTATAAGCCACTCAAATACATTTCTTCAGAAGATCTAGCGCAACATTTTTTTTAAATCAGAAGGCTCTTTGGTAACTTAATTTTTCTTTCTATGAACATACTTGACAAGCACTGTAACAAAGAAGAGTTCACTTAAAAGCTTTGCTCGGTCTTGTGTGTGTTCACAGATATTTTCTACACCTAGGAAGCATAACAGATGTATTGATTACCCTGTATTCAACAAAAAATGACCTCTAATAAGAGCAGCTATGCTCTATGTAATGGAATCTTAATTTAGTTTGTCCCACTATATATTTTATAAGAATTTAAATATAGGCACAGGGATTTCAAAGAACAAACAAACAAAGCGCACATATGGGGCCTGGACTGGTTTCCATTATTAAGTAATGTCACAAAATTAATCTGCAAAATCCAGTAATATTAGTTATAAATGTCACTACAAAAAGAAAAAAATTGTAAAAAATCATCATCATCATCCCTTTATCTTTGAAGCATTTTGCCCCTGATTTACAGACAACACCTTTGAATTTCCATGGGAGTTGGGGCTATTTTTTTTTTTTAAATAGACACACAGAAATAGACGAGATGTGGAAAAAATACAAAAACACTCACAGAATTGTAACTAACAACTCAAAAATTGGGGTTTTAATTTTTGATTATGCAAAAAAATTGAGACCTATTTTTTTCTTGAAAACATCATTGAGCATTCTTGTAAATTGGACATTTTTCACTCAAATATATTATATTTCAAAGTGTCTTTTGAAAGTCAGTTGAGAAAACGCCTTCAAAACTGTGGTCTTTGAATCTTTCAGTGTGAAGCTGGCCAGGCACAGAAGCTTCACATACACAAGTTCTCATTTGTGAAGTGCCCAGAAACTAAGGATCTTATCCTGTGAGTTTATGAAATGCATTCTATTGCCACGTGATCAGCCCCATCATAAATTATCTGTGAAAGGAGGTAAACAGAGAGGTGGCAAAATTTGCCTACAATACAAAATTACTCCAAAGACTGGAGTACAAAGCTGATGGTGAAGAGTTACAAGGGTATCTCACTAAACTGGGTGATGTGGCAACAAAATGGCAGATGAAATTCCATGTTTATAAACGCAAAGTAATGCACATTGTGTTTTCCAATCCCAACTATACATACAAAATGATGGGATCTAAATTAGCTGCTAGAAAGAAAGAAAGATCTTAAAGTTATCATGGATTGGTCTCTGAAAATATCTGCTCAATGTGCAGTGGCAGTCAAAAAAGCTAACAGAACATTAGAACCAGTAGGAAAGGGATAGAAAATAAGACAAAATATCATAAAGCCACTATATAAATCCATGGTATGCACACACCTTGAAAACTGCATGCAGTCATGATCGCTCCATTAAAAAAAAAAAAAAAGATATTGGAATTGAAAAAGGTACAAAGAAGGGCAACAAAAATGATTTGGGGTATGGAACAGCTTCCATATGAGGAGAGGTTAATATGACTCGGACTTTTCAGCTTGGAAAAAAGACGACTAAGAGGGGATATGATAGAAGTCTATAAAATCATGAATGGCATGGAGAAAGTGAAAAAGGAAATGTTATTTACCCCTTCACACAATACAAGAACTACGGGTCACCCAATGAAATTAATAGGCAGCAGATTTAAAAACAGACAAAAGCAACCACTTCAACACAAAACACACAGTCAATCTGTGGAATTTGTTGGCAGAGGATGTTGTCAAGGCCAAAACTATAACAAGGTTCAAAAGAATTAGATTGGACCTGTCCTCCAGGAAACTATCAATCACAAGTAGCCAAGATGGTTATGAATACCTAGAAAATGGGGTTGTATCCCTAGCCACTGACTGCCAAAAGCTGGGAATGGGCCATTCAATGATCACCTGCTCTGCTCATTCCCTTTGAAGCACCTGGCATTGGCCACAGTCAGAAGACAGGAAACTGGGCTAGATGGGCCATTGAAGGAAGTTAATTTTTAGTCAAGGAACTCTTTTCTAAAAAAGAGTGCCTGTTTTCCATGGGGAAAGACCAAACAAAACAAAACAAAAAAAACAGATTTTTCAATCAAAGTTAGATGCCCAAAAACTGTTTGGACAGAAAGTGAAATTTTGCTTTAGAAATCCCACCACCATGCCACATGGAAGGTGCAGCTCAGTTTCCTCATATTCCCAGTCTTTCATGATGCATCACAGCCAAGGACTCCCACATTCTGCCAACGCTGTTGATTGTAGTAGTGGTTTAAAATCTATACCTATCAAAAAGGAACTGATCCAGTGAAAATGAGTGGTCCACTGAAATTAGTTTAATTTCAAATACAGATCAAGTTGGTACTAGTGATCTAAAGGTGAAAGGCTCTGGGTCACAACAACAATCCTACTTTAAGACATTTTATTCCCACAATTATTTAAAAAAAAATGCCAGCCATTACAAATTCGGGGGGGGGGGGGGAGGAGAGGGGAGGTGAAGAGGTGTATTCTCAAATCTCAACACTATATGCATCTGTTGATGCTTCTGATGCATCATTTCAGCCCAAATAAATCAGGTTTGGTCTTCCCAGTGCAGTCTTGAGCAACCGGGCACCAGGGAACTTCTGGATCTTCACATGCTAAAATGAAGAAATTCTATTTCCATTACTGGGTACTGAAATTCACTATGTAATACAAATTGCTCTGTGGCATACAAGTCTTGAAAAGGGATCAGATCTTAAAAAATACAAAACAAAAAAAACCACAAGTGGGTACCCAATGCACTTTAAAGATACAAGTGTATTTTTGAAATCTATATCTATATATATATTTGAAAGACACATTATTGAAATGCTGCTGCAGCACAGGATGAGGCATCCTAAGACAAGTCTTCAGTAGTAGGAGGGCAGTAAAAATCCAGGAAGAGATGGGAACATATGGAACACTGGTATAGGATCAGGAATAGCCAGGAGGTATTGAGGTAAAACAAGAGCAATTCCAATGACAGGGGTTTGATGTTACACTGCTGGCTGATAGCATCATTTCTGACTTTTTTCATTCCCAGCCCCTCACTGGTATATCATCTGCAAAGGCTGGTCATTCATTAGATAGACAGCATAACAGAATACCCAGTGGGCCTATAGGTCAGCTATCCTTATTCCATATAGGACCTGGTTATGCAAAGCCCTTAGATATCTGCTTAAGCATGGGCCTAAGCCTGTCAAATTGGAAGATGCTAATCCTTGGAATTTAGACCAGCTCAGCTGTTTGAGGTCTCAGTGGTTAATTACTCCCTTGGTGAGGGGATAGAGCTCAGCTGAAATAAGCAGAGAACACTTAGTATTAAAAAGTAATTTGCTAGGCAACTTGAAAGCCATGAACCGAGGCAACTAACAGGAAAGATTGGAGGAGGGGGAGTGTTTTCCTTCCAGGTTCACCACTATATGTGGTATCAAGTTCACCAATAATGGAACAGTGGTGGCAACCTGCAGTAGGTGAGCCATGTTCTCTTTCCTGCCAGAAGGGATTTCCTATGCATGAAGTGCAAGTTTGTGGCTGCAGCAGAGAAAAGATTCTTGGATTGGAAGAGAAAGTTGAGACACTATTGAGAATCAGAAACTGAGGAGTTCCTAGATAGCAAGATTTGTGAAAAACCAGTACGACAAGGAATGGATCACTTGATTACCTGTTCTGTTTATTCCCTCTGGGGCATCTTGCATTGACCACTGTTGGAAGACAGGATACTGTCTTGGTGGATGGACCTTTGGTCTGACCCAGTATGGCCATTCTTATATACCCCAGGTTCCAGAAAGAATGCAGCTGGCCACCAATGCATCAGAGAGAAAGTCAGAGAGGAGGCCTAGTGGCTCATAACCACTGGAGGTAAGAAGTCACGGTGACATTTTACACATCTGGAGACAGATGAGGATAGGCAGGCTGTGGCCACCAAGGAAGAGAAGCAGGAGGGAATCCACATAACTGGAAGTTTCAAACTGATACCAGGTCCTAAACATGGGAACTATGGAAGATACCTCTCAAGAGCCAGCTGATCCAAGGGAACGGAGAGATGTATGGGACAAAAATGTGGATGGCAGCTTGGCCCAAACTGTAAGACAAATCAAACTTGCCCCCAAATAATTCTCCAACTGTTCAAGGAAGACTGACAATCATTGCTGGACATTTAATACTCAATAAAAATCAAAAGAAGATTCTACAAGAGACAGGTGGATAACAGGACAGTTCACTGCCTTCTTGGAGCCAAGACATGAGAAGTCACTAAGATTGGTTAGGCTTCTGAAGTCAGTGGGCCGGGCTCCATTGATGATGGTTCATATCCGCACGAATGACTTTATGATATCCTGCATCATGGGATATATCATAGTTAATAGATGATATTAGGAAACTTAAAAGTGTGGTGAAGAAGAACAATGTCCTAGTGATCTTCTGTTGTGTCTTCCTTTACTCGTTGGGCAGGAAGCATCTCGGAAGACTTTGGAAGTGAACTGCTGGCTAGGTAAATGGTGTAGGGTTTTTGTTTTGCAGGATATTGGTTTCTTTTCTTCTGACGTGGAGGATATCTGAACTATACAGACCCCTCTCCCTATAGAGGGCAGAACAAACTCCTCAGGTACACAGCCTGGCTGAGTAGTCAGAAGGGAAGGGTAACAAGAGCCAAGATATGAATATTTATTCAGTGCAAAACAAAAACAAATAAATACAATAAGTTGAGAACAAAGTTACCGAATCAAGGAACCAAAGGAAAAGAGGAGAAAAAGTTATTGAATTGCCTACACACCAATGCTAAAAGCAAAAAGAGGAATTGGAATTGCTCAGTTATGAGCACAAATTCGATCTAGTTTGTTACTGAAATCTGGTGGGATGATTTGCATTGTGAGATCATTTGTAATCTATTTAGGAAGGATAGAGTGTGGAAAAGGGGAGGGAGAGAGAGACACTAAATAATGGCATCACCTTTCTCCAAGTTCCTGATAACTTAGAAGAAAATCATCTTACATGCTTATGGATCAGTGTCCTAACAGATGAAACACAAGATGGGAGTATTAGTTGGTTTCTCCTACAGACTACCAATTCTTAATTGGGACTAGGATGACCGCCTCTTTACATTGATCTATAATATGGGGGGGGGGGTGTGGTATTGTGTGATCCTGGGATGCTTCAGTTTGAGTGACATATGCTGGTGGTCTCATGCTGCCGGTACGAAAATATCATTGCAATTTCTTGAAAAACTTGAAACAGTGATGAACCAAATCAGCTGGGAGGAAGAATTTAATCAGAAAAGTGTGAATGATAATTGGCAATCATTTAAGAACACCTCACTAGATGCCCAAAAGCTGCAATCAAGAAAGAAGACTGTACTCGTTTACAATCCAGCTTGGTTTATAGGGGAAGTGAAGGTGCTATGCAAATAAAATCAAATTAAATAACAAACAGAAGAAAGAGGAAGTTGATAGTAATGAATATAAATCAGAAGTTAGAGAAATTTGATAAAAGAAGCCATGGGACACATGGAGACATCTATGGCTAGCAGGGTTAAGGACAATAAGGAGTTTATTAAATATTGTAGAAACAAAAATATTCTTGACAATGATATTGGTCCATTACTAGATAGTAATGTAGAAAAGGCAGAATATTTCTGTTCTGTATTTGGAAAAACAGATGATGTATTTTCATCATATGGTGGCTGTTAAACAGAAGCTACTAAAGTGAGACATTTTTAAATCAGAAGGTCCAGATAACTGGCATCCAAGAATTTTAAAAAGAACTGATTGAGAAGCTTGCTGAACTGTTAATGTTGATTTTCACTAAGGCTCTGGAAACGTAGGAGAAAGCTAATGGTGAGCCTTTTTTTTTGGTTATAGATAGTAAATGAAATGACCCAAGTAGTTATGATTTTATGATGTCAGGCTGACAGGCCTATAAACGTAGGACCAGAAGGAACCTCAAGAGGTCATCTAATCTAGTTCCCTTCACTCAAGGTAGTACAACAATCCCATGCCAGATAATGGCATGGCTGATATGGGTGTCTATTAATAAAAGGTTAAAGAAGAGTAATGTAATTAATGCAACTCAACATTGGGCTTATGGAAAAAAGAGCCAGTCAAACTTATTTTTAATGAGGTCACAAGTTGGTTGAAAAAGGTAATAGGGTTGATGTAAAACAGATTACTGTGAGTCATTTGACTTGGTAGTGCATGACATTTGATTAAAAAACTAGAATAATAAAATGAACATGGCACATATTAAATGGATTAAAACTGGCTAAATGATGTAACTAATGGGGAATCAGAATAAAGAGGGTGAGTTTCCAGTGTGGTCCCGCAGGGAATGATTGATTCTTGGCCCTATACTATTTAATATTGTTTTAATAAATGACATGGAAGAAAACAAAATTACTGATGATATTTGCAGATGACAGAAACTGGGGGAGTGATAAATAATGAAGAGGTCACTAATCCATAGTGATCTGGATTGCTTAGTAAGGTGGGTGCAATCAAACAGCATGTGTTTATTTACAGATAAATATAAGTGTATACATATGGGAACAAAGAATGCAGACCATACATACAGGATGGGGAAACTCTATCCTGGGAAGCAGTGACTTTGACAGAGATGCGGGGGTCATGGTGGATAATCAGCTGAACATGGACTCCCAGTGTGACAATGTGGCTAAAAGACCTACTGCAATCCTGGATGCATAAACAGGAAGCTCAAGTAGGAGTAGAGAGGTTATTTTACCTCTTTATTTGTCACTGGTGCAACCACTGCTGGAATACTGTGTACAGTTCTGGTACCCACAGTTTAAGAAAGATATAGATAAATTGAAGAAGATTTAGAGGAGGGCCACAATAATGATTAAAGTATTAGAAAACCTGTCTTACAGTAAGACACAAGGAGCTCAAACTATTTAGCATAATTTTTAAATCAAGATTGAGGTGAATGGGAATTTTTCCTTTGACTTCCATGGGTTTTAGTTGTGTTTGTTTTACATTAATTGGACTGAAAAGCTCTCTTAATGTTTGTGAAGACAACCAGTACAGTGGAAAGCATGTTCTGACCAGTGTCATAGCAGTCTAGGCTCCTTCCTTGACTACAACATGGCCATCTAACACCTTTGAACATGTTCGTCTGCACCTTTCTGTGTACAGAGTATTTTTACTATGTTAATATTATTTGACAAAAACACACTTTTCCTCATCAAGTCACAGCCAATACAATCAAAATGTAAGCACGTTTAAAGTTAAGATGCACTTAAATGTTTTGTTGAATTGGTACCCATAATGACAACCAACCAACAGCCTTCTTTGTATAGTATTCTACATCCCACCATGGCTATTCACATTATCAGATTTTATGGGCAGAAGGCCCATTGTGATGATCTAGTCTGACCTCCTGCATAAATACAGGCCATAGAGCTTCTTTGAATTAGTTGCTTCTTCAAGATCAGTAGTTGTTGAACTGGAGTATAGCTGTTAGAAAAAAGATCCAATATTGATTTAAAAGTTTCCAGTGATAGATTATCCACTGCAAGTCTTGGTAAATCATTCCAATTATTAATTACCCTCACTATTGAAAAAATATGTCTCATTATACTTTGTGCGAGAGATTAAATCTCCCTCGATCACATTTTTGTTCCCCCATGTAAGTACTTATAGACTAATCATGTCATCCCTTAGGTTTCTGTCTGGTAAACTAAATAGATTGAGCTACTTGAGTCTGCCACTATGAAGGCATGTTTTCTAATCCTTTAATCATTCTCTTGGCTCTTTTCTGAACTCTCTCTAATTTATCAACATCTTTCTTGAATTGTGGATGCCAGAACCAGCCAGAATCCCAGTTGCACCAGCTGCCAAACAGAGGTAATGTAAAACTTTTCTACTTTTATTCTAGATTCCCCTGTTTATACATCCAAGGATCACATTAGCCCTTCTGGCCACAGCATTACATATGGAGCTCATGTGAAGCTGATGATCCACTATCCTAGATCCCATCATCCTGTAAGTATGCCCTACATTCTTTGTTTCTAGATGAATGACCTTCCATTTGCCTGTATTAAAGTGCAAATTGTTTACTTATGTCCAGTTTACCAATCAATCCAGATAATTCTTTATCAGTAACCTATCCTCATTCATCATTCCCCCTGTCTGTGGATCATCTGCAAAATTTATGTGTGTTTTCTTCCAGGTCATTGATAAAAATATTTAATATCAGTGAGACTAAGGATATTCTATGTTTCAGATGCAATAAGAATTTAACAGTCTTCAGCTCTAACTCAGACACAACTTAAACATTTCATGTTGTCGAGAAGTTTTAAATGTTTTCTACTTGACTTTAGAAAAAATACTTTTTAAAAAATATTAATGTAACCTATGGGATGTCATGTATTAGTAATGTTAAAGAATGATGTATTCTGGAGGTTTTTACTTAATTTCTACTAGTGCAGGGTGTTTTAAAAAGAATTTCAAATAAAATAGTTAAAAGTATTAATGCACTGAATGCCCCTAGAGCTTGGATAATCAGGGTATTTTTATTTTAGATTTTTGCTATCTTTCTATTAACAAGAGGGGAAAAAACCCTTCTGCTTCATAGGTATATAAAAACCTCTTTAACAAGAAAAGATATAGATAACCTTTAATTAAAAAAAAAAAATGGGATTTTTTTTAGCTCTAACCTCTTGGTTTCACTCTGATAAATTTTGGAAGTTGGGTGGGGCATGGAATGGAAACCTTAATTGTAGAAATTTCTGTAGCAAAGTTTCTTTCTTTAAAGGAAAGTTCTGTAAATCCTGATAGGTTAGCTTTTCATTCCTAAAAGAACAACCACCACCCCCAACAAATAATATGCTATTTTAATCAACTTATTAAGGAACTGAAGAACCTGATATGTTAGGGCTTAATTTTAATTTATATCCATTAGGGTTTTTTTTTGTTTTTTAATTGTTCTAATGATGCATGATCTCCCAGGAAAACTTAGATCACCTGGTGGTTTGTTTGTTTTTTTCCTATGGATGTCAGCAGCAAGCAGAACCCTGTGAACAGTCAACATATAAATCAACTTCCAATAAATAGTACGGTGCTGCTTAATTTAATTATGAGTCAGATTTGTAAAGAGATGGCCTATGCTGGTTTGGAAAATCTGGTATATTCAACCCTTCTCATAAGATCTACGCAACCAGTTATTTTCAAGCATAGCATTTTTTTCTGCCACTCAAGTACAATCTACTTAACTCACACCATTATATTTACCTCCCCTCTTTCCTCCCCCCCTCCAGTTTCAAATGGGCAAGGTATCCTTCATTTACAGTCTGATCCTGGGGTCAGGCTCAGGTCAAAGTGAGTTTCAGGCATACAAGGGATGCAATTTGAGCCCTGTTTGTCCTAAACTGTCAATGTGGTGGTGTTATATATTGAACAGCTGACATTCTATCATACATGCTCTGCTAGTAGGAGTTAAACAATTTGCAGACAAAGCATGTTGTTAGAGATAAGGCTGAAAAATGTATTTCAGTGGAGGCCAGCTGATACCCCAATACATTAAACCTTCTTCTCCAAAACCTAAACATTACAATGTCTGGAATCAAACCATTATATTTAAATGACTTTCCTGGTGCAGCAGCCATTCCCTCTCCCAGATAATGATTCTGTGATTTGTTGGTCCCACTATCTTTCCATCTTTGTCTATTAGGAGCCAAACAATATTACATACTTTGTGACCTGTGGATTTCTCTTCCTTAAAGCGCTAGATTGACAGACAGCCATGTACTGTGGGTGGTGCAAAGCTCTACTGAGGAATAAGAACACTGGCAATATTCTGAGTTTTCTGGTGTGCACAAACTTTGTCCACCTTGAAGTGAGTGCACATACTCCCTACCCCATGTGACTGGCCAGCTCTGCTGTCTGATGCATTGTGGTGGAGAGTTGGCCAACTCATGGCTGCTCCTAACCTCCCCCCCCAAAAAAAACCCCTCCTCTTTGTTACCCCACACTTCCTCTCATGATCATCTCTGAAGCAGCCCTACACTGAAAGTTTCCTTACTCCCTTCCCCCAAGTGCATGCCCAGCTAAGAGCCTGCTAGAGGCTAGTCCCAGTTAATGTATATAAGCATGTTTGATCTATTTATAAGAAGGGGTGAAAATGTATAGTGCACACTTTCTAGAAGGCAAAAAAAGTAATTGACAGACTTGATCATATTGTGTCTACTTAGGGCCTCAACTCTTAAGGAGGTTACTTGGCATTTTTAGTTTAGATTTCTTATTATACTTGGAGAATGCACTCCAGTTTTCTTTTTACAGTGGTTACTACTGAAAGTGCATCTTCTATAAAAAGGATAGCAGACAATCATCCATTTACTGAGAACCTAGATACTTGTTTGGTGGAAAGGCAAATAGAATGGTGTATTTAAAGGCTTTTGTAACATCATATACTACCCAGGCACTGAAACTATAATTTCCACTTTCTGCTGAAGAGATCAAGACTGCTTCCTCTCTGCTGATCTTTTCATTACCCTAGATTCAGAAGATAATTTATGATGCAATACTTTGGGTTGCATGTTGGCTTTTTTAAGCCTATTACAAGGCACTATCCTAAGAAAGCATTTCCCTAAGCTATTCCAATGTATAAAAGGATCTCTCTGAAATGCTTGGAAAGCTATGTATAGAAGACCTGCTCCCACTCAAGTCAGTAGGAGTTTTGCTATTGACTTCAGTGGAAGCAGGTTTTGGCCTTACATTTTTTAAGTTAGCAATAGCAATAATGAAAAACTATTATATTTTATTGTGATATTGCCATAAATCTGTTTACAGCTTATAAATTAAAGACTTATCTTTTTAAAAAAATGATTGCTGGTTTTGCAACCACAAAGTTGGACACCTACACCTTGCCTTTTAGAGGTACTGAGCAACTACAGCTCCTATTGATTAATTTGGAATGCACCTTGCCCTGGAAAATCAGGCTGAAGGTATGGGTACCCAGGAACTGAGACATATGGAGGGAAAAGCCACTTTTAAAAATACTGGTCTTGATGTCCACAGTTTGAACCCCGGTATTTAGCTGTATCTGCACATTTTCAGAGGGAGGTGCTGTTCCAGTAATTGGGCCTACACATTTACCCTAATTGGGAGTTTAAATTCATGAAATGTCACAATAATTTATAACAACAAATGGTGGTGGGAATAGATGCAAGAAAGCTAGACAAATAACTGGATTAGTCAAAATCAAAAAGGCCATGCTGATATAATTCAAGGACGGTTGAAACTATGCTTGTTAAAAACTATGTGGAACCAGAAGTAAATGAACCAAAATTGGC
Source organism: Trachemys scripta elegans (assembly GCF_013100865.1). NCBI lineage: Eukaryota > Metazoa > Chordata > Testudines > Emydidae > Trachemys > Trachemys scripta. The sequence goes on from NC_048299.1 coordinate 103,369,168, forward strand.
ATGTCAGATATTAGGTCTCATTGGGGACAAAATAGTGAGGTAAAGGGCTATTCTAAACACTACTCCATTTTGGGGTCCTTAAAGAAAGAAAAACTTGGAGTGGGGAGAAGAAAAAAAAACAGATCAGTGCTTAATTTGTGCCAGGGCTGAGCCCCGACACCTCTAGGCTTGGCAGTTCATAACCCTGACACCTCTGAGCTTCCTGCATCAGTTATGGAAGTAAAAAAAAAATTGCCTGAGCCCTGGCACCTAATTGCCTGAGCTATGACACCTCTTATTTCAAATTAAGCACTGGAACAAATAGAACAGTGTTTCCCAAACTTGGGACACCGCTTGTGTAGGGAAAGCCCCTAGCAGGCCAGGCCGGTTTGTTTACCTGCCGTGTCCACAGGTCCAGCCAATCGCGGCTCCCACTGGCCGCGGTTTGCTGCTCCAGGCCAATGGGAGCTGCTGGAAGTGGCACAGGCCGAGGGACGTACTGGCTGCTGCTACCAGCAGCTCCCATTGGCCTGGAGCAGCGAACCACGGCAAGTGGGAGCTGCGATCTACCAGACCTGTGGATGCGGCCGGTACACAAACTGGCCCGGCCCACCAGGGGCTTTTCCTACACAAGTGGCATCCCAAGTTTGAGAAAAACACTGCAGTAAAGCATCAATAGGAGGCTGCACTCCAAAGAAATGAACTACACAGGAGAGGAAGTGAAGATCAAACCTCTACATGCAGATTCCACTCTGACTAAACCAAGAGTAACTATTAAAATTGATGGACTAACACTAGTGTAAAGCTGGTGAGAGAGCAGAATTAGTCCCATTAAAAGTTGACCACTTAGAGATGGTCTACACTGGGGGCGGGGTGGATGTAAGATACGCAACTTCAGCTACGGGAATAGCGTAGCTGAAGTCGACATATCTTATTTCCACTTACG
>NC_048299.1:103370110-103389532 GCF_013100865.1 Trachemys scripta elegans
CGAGGGACGTACTGGCCGCCGCTTCCAGCAGCTCCCATTGGCCTGGAGCAGCAAACTGCGGCCAGTGGGAGCCGCGATCGGCCAGACCTGCGGATGCGGCAGGTACACAAACTGGCCCGGCCCACCAGGGGCATTCCCTACACAAGCGGCGTCCCAAGTTTGGGAAACACTGAGATAGAAGAACAGAGGGAAGAACAGATGGAGGCTACTGGTCAGAGCCTTAGCATCATGGCTGCCCCCACCATCTGGGACCACAGACCTTCTTTCTCCTAATCCTGAGGGATGTCCTGCCCACCTCTGGGCAGAGAAAGGATCTGGATGACATTGCTACCCCAACCAGCCACAGCTGAGCCCTGACCACCACCTGAGATGAAGAGGGATTGTAATTTAATAATAGCAGTAACAACAGCTTCAGCCTCTCTCAACTAACTTCTTCTCTTGTACCCAAAATGACAATTACCATCTAAGATACTGTTGAGCAAGAGACCCCTACCCCCTTCTAAAAAGTCTTCCCAGAAAAAGGGAAAGAGAAGTGCTGTTAAAGTATTAAGTAAGGCTTTCATTTTAGTTGTGGGTTTTTCCCCTTCTTTTTGATGTCTTTAATAAAATTGTATAAAGGATTTTAAATTATGTCTGTCATGGTACTAAGCAGGCTGAGGTCTCTATATACCAAACCTCAGACCTTGTTTAACATTGTTTAATGTTGGACTGTGACTGGATTATATTAACATTTTTGAGCCATTTATTCCAGTTACATTAATACAACAGTGCAAACAGAGTGCAAGTGAAAGGTGAGTGCATAATTGGCACACCAAGCAGATAGCACACTTTAGGGGTGAATCCAAGATTACATATTTTGATTAAAAGTGATCCTTTGGGTGCAAATAGCTTACACTAGAAATTGTTCCCTGAAGTACTTTCACTGGATCATCATCAAACACCAGTTGCTATGCATTGGTTCAAAAGACTCGCCTGTTTATACAGAATAGCCAGAAAGAGGCGGCTGTCATTTGACAGCTGTATGCATCTGGTTTGCAAACAAGCAACATATTTTTAACTCACCTTGTGGACAAATTCAAGCTAAAATGGTGTATCGGAAAAGAAGGCAGCCTACTGATACTGGGAACAGAACACATCAACTGTACCCTACCTCCAGCACGATTCACTAGATTCTTGTTAGATTTCCCAAGATATGTAGGCACAGGTAGAAACCAAACTGTCCTGAACTACAGCAAGAAGTTATGAGGCTACTCAGAAAGGCAAACACACAGAAGCCATGCTTTGTTGTGGTTAAAGTCACCAATGGTCGGAGATTCCTGGTAACAGTTGCCTCTCAAACAACAATGCGGAGATACAAGTATTAGACGCTTATCTGCCTCTTCGATCAGGAGGATTAGTTACCCTTGAGGCAGACAGCACTAACAGCAAGTCAGGAAAGACTTATGACATAGCCTGTTTCCCAGTCTCACCTACTCATTGCTCAGAATAGCAGTAATAGCTTCTTTTTTAAATTTGAACGGGATAGTAAGGGCAAGTGTGGTGTAAATCTCAGTGTGTGAGCACATGCAGGAAGGTTGGAAGAGAAGGAAGGCAATTGAAAAAAGGGGCTATCTGCTGGACTATTCTTGTGTTTCCACTACAAATATGTAGGAACAGTACTGATATGGAGACATGATTCTCTAACTACTTAAAATATTGAATAAAATTTATATTTAAAAAAATCACAGAGAGCTGTATTCTAAAATAATCTGTTGGTATAAAATATTTAAACACTGTTGAATATGTAGATTTTAAATACGCTTGGTTTAGACTTGTACCATGGATGAAATCCTGCCTTTAGTTACACTGGTGTAAAATCAGGAGTAACTCCCCTGCCTTTGGTTACTCCACACAATTTGGATTTTACCATGATACCTACTGCACTATCTTGCAGAATGTTTGTAGAAGGAAGCCCAGGAAGTTATCACAAACCCTTCTGAACTCTGGTCATATTCTGCCTTCTTTACTCATGTTGAGTTGTACTCTACAAGTAATCCCAACAAAGTAAACTGCTATCCCACATGAGTAAGGGAGGCAGAATGTTTTCCTCTGCTCTCTGGCCATGAACATTTAGGACAAGATTTTTCACCCTTTCTCACATTCAGTGGGAGTACTTGCAAAGAAAATGTTATTCAACATGCATAAAGGTGGAATAATCTCACTCTCATTCTCCTCTCCACCCGGGAATAAATCTTCCCCCTTCCTGGTTATCTTTCTGTGGTTCATATTATCATTTGCAAAGCAGAAATTGAATTCTGTGAGGTGTCTCACATCCTCATCTGTCAGTGAAATCAAGAAGAGTTGAAGATTCTCAGCACTTTACAACATATCAGCCCTACGTTATGTTGCATTCTTTACATCACTCCACAGATTTTTGTGCTTGGTGAGACTTCTCTCTTCCAGGAGATTCATATATTAATCACTACCATCTAATAGAGAAAATTTGGTCATCTACATTGTCTAGATAGATTTCTTTTTATTGTACCTGCATAAGTTGCTTTTATTGTCAAGTCCCACAGAATCTCTTTATTCTTGAGCACAAATTACAATATAGACAATTTTATTTCACTGTTTATTATTTGAAACTCTGTCAAAACTGGGCAAATGCTTCATTTAACTACATCACAATAAGCTACTTTAACTACCTACATAGATCAGCGAAAGCTACATTAACCTGGCATTTCAATTTTGCATGCACTTGGTGTGTGTTTGTGTGCATGGATGAAGCATCATATACACCACACAGTCTGCCCGCAGAGTGCTTGCTCATCTTTTATATAGGTATTAGCAGACATTTCTGTTCCAGTAGCTTTATAAATATTTAAGCAGCACATCAACACAAACAAAGGTGGAAAAGTTAATTGGAACCTGCCAGGTGGTACAACAAGGGTGATGAATGCATAATTGACATTAGGGTGAGGGGGGAGTGGAACTTTGCAGAACTATGATTTTTTCCCCAAAGTTTTAATTTTGTCATATCTCCTAAAATCCAATTAGACAGATATAGCTTTTTAATTAGTTTAGTTGGAGCAGAAAAAAACAACAATCCAATTAGAACAATGTGAGGGTCCATTATTTAAAAGTTATATGGAGCTCCACTTTATTCTGGAGTTCAATATCCAGCCTCCATTTCATTACAGCCACTACTGTCTGACAAGCCTTTGGAGTTCTGCAATCTCAAAGTGTTCCAGCTGCAAAAACTACACAGTTCTTAAACCTCCTACGCAACACACCTACTAATTTTTTTTCTTTTAGGGAAGGAGGGATTTAAGAGCTAAAACAAGTGTTCTTGGCTGTATTCTTCTCATGAGTGAACATAACAAAAACAACTAATGGAGATCAAAACTGACATGATTTCATTTGATAAAAAATAGTTTTGTTTATACATTTTGTTCTGAAAATAGGAACTCATTGAGCTCTTGTGTGTACAGTATAAAGCAATAGACAACTCCCCTCCCATTAATTGCTCCTGGGGATAATTCTGCGCCATTGCACGTGCACAGAATTCATGTCCCCCGCAGATTTATTTGCATCCCTGCATAAAAATGACTTTCTGACAGGGAAGCAAAGGGAAGCTGCAAGAGCAGTCACCCACCACTTCCTAGCTGCACAGGTACATAGTTTCAGGCACTTGGAGCAGCCGGTGGAGAAGTAAATCACCGCAGGACTGGGGACACCACAGCCAGTGGCTCCTACCCTGAACCAGGATCAGCTGCTAGTCCCAGCTGGGCTGGAGGCAGGAGATGACAGGACTTCCTCTTCCCCTGCAAGGAGTGGCTGGGGCTGTGTCAGACCCACCCCCAGAAACCTCCCTCAGCTGCAGGAAGCTCAGCATCCTCCCCTGCTTCCTGCCCCCATCGCTCCTCAGCTGAGGAGGGAAGAGTCACTGTACAGGGAGCTGCTTCCCCATCAGCTGAACCCCTATGCATCCAGATCTCTCATACCTAAACACCCCCGCCAAGCCTCACTCTGTACACCCAGAACCCCCTATCCCTCCATACTTGAACTCTACCCCTTTGAACCTCAGCCCCTGCATCTGGAGCCCTCCTGACTCCAGAACACCACCCCTGCATCCAGACTACCCCCCACTGAGATTCCTAAACCCAGATTGTCCCACACAGAATCCTCTTACCCCACAGCTAGATCCCCTCCACACTGAGCCCTTCCACACTTGGATCCTGCCTGGTTGAGCCTGCCTGCCCCACACTTGCTGCACCTGGCACAAAGGAGAAGGCCCAGGCCTTGTGTTGTGTCAGAGTTGGGTGCAGCCTCACCACTGAGGCCATGTCCCTGGGGCATGGGGGGGTGGGAGCCTGAAGAGTGATCTCCCACCATCGTACAGACAGTGGCCCGTGCTCCCTACTGCCATGCTGGAGCCTCTGCATTTATTTATTGACAAATAAAATTTGCAGAATTTTAAAATACTGTGCACAGAATTTTTAATTTTGGGGTACAGAATGCCCTCAGGAGTAATTAATAAATGTGACAGAACATTACTAAGTTCCAAAGCAACATGGCTGCTCAATCGCATGGCCCCTACAGAAATCTATATATTCAAAACAGTTTCCAATAGGTATTGTCTTGCTACTTCGCCTTCTATTTTACCTTTGCAAAATTCCACTCACAGGAAGCAGCCACCACAGATAATCCAGAAATAGACAACACATTCAGTCCCTGTGCTGAAGTTACTCCACATCCAGCCTCTTTCTATCTCCAGTACCCCAACTCTGCACTGAACCACTCAATTGCCAGCAGTAAGCCAAATTATACTTACATATCTTAAAGCTACTGGCTCCATTTTAGCTCAAGTACATGAAACTTCAGTGAGGAGCATTGAACAATAACTTTAACTGCAACAGTGTTGCTGACTCTGGCAATTTCATCATGAGCCTCATGATTTCTTAAAGCCCCAGCTGCTAATTATATAATTAAGAGAGCAAAATATTTTTAACTGAAAATTGAGAGTTCTGAACCCTCATTGTTACAGAAAAAAATAAAAAACCATGAAAGTGTGATCCATAAAAGGTCAAAACCATAAGGAAAATAAAACTGAAAAAAATATATAATCTTTAAAACAATTTGTGAAGAGATAACTCTTGTTTCTGCATACTCAGGAACAGCTGTGCTGAACCCATTCACAATCATTTTTATAGATTTATACATGTCACATTTTTTTTTTCTGGAGTAGGAGTCAAAGTTTTGTTACAGTTATTGAGAAACAAATTCCTTTTCCAAATCCCACCTGGGGAATCTGTTACCCTCCTCAGAACTAAAACAACAGTAGAATAACTTGTGGTTTTTCAGTCTACACTCTGAAGTAGCCTCCCTACTCAGCTGTAAATCTATATAACAGTAGACCCTTGACTAACTCATATGGTTTCATACCACAATGAAGAGAAAGCATTTTTACAACAGAAACATTTCAGATCAAGAAAACAACTTTTACAGATTTGTGATAATTTACTCACAGTTCTTTAGAGTCTGTGAAAAACAAACGCCTCCCTGATCTCCTCCCCCCTGAAGTACTTTCTCAATGACTATATAGACTACGTCACTTCTCAATGAGGGTTGTCCTCTTATAGGAAGGTTATTTCCCAGCATGCCTTTCTGAACCCAGCCCTTTAAATTTGGTAAAGACCCACAACTACAGCTGTAGAATGGTTGCTTTGTTAATAGTGGTTGTATACTAAAAGTGCCTCTTTATTAACTTTAGTATCTAGCTTTGTATTTATTTATTTTTCTTTTCTCATCTTTCATAAGGCAATGGTACATTTTTATAGCTACAGGTTGGGTCAGAATGTTAGAGTACTTTACTACCCAGGATATTTAAGTACACACTTATCTTTACTGTTTGTTCATAGCTACTATTGATGTTGTGGTTTAGAGGACACTTGTAAAAAGCTAAATTATGTTGTGTTGATGATTTGATTGTCTCATGATATAGGGTACTATTTCTATCAAATATTTAGTGTGGAGGGTGAGGTGGGAAAGTAGAGCTACAAATGTGAATCAATTAATAGCCATTCAAATATTCATAAACCTGTCACAAGTTATATATTATGAAGACAGCATTACTCTTAGTATAAAGATAATCAGTTTACGAGTTGCAAGTGAAGACATAGGCAAAATGCTGCAAATACAAAAGCACAGAAGGGTTTCCAAAATATTTGATGTATTTGGTTGACTGTATGGGAGCAGTTCCTGCCCTGATACAAATATTTGGCAGAAACAAGAAAGAGAACATCAAGTTTCCATTCTCCTGCTTTCTTTTTTTTTTTTGGGGGGGGGGGGAAATAACAATCTAGCTCTATAGCCTCGTGGTTCAGACACTCCCTAGTGACATGGGAGACTTGGGCTCCAGTCGGGTTTTGAATCTTGGTTTCCTACATCCCAAGTGAATGACCTAATCCCTGGGTTAAAGTTTATAAAGGGGACACCACCTCCCCCATCAGTTATGTCAATGGTACCTAAATCCACATATAACTCTAGCTTGAAGAATCAAAATGTTTCATTTTGATATTTCCAAGATTTTTTTTTTTTCATTTTGGCTAAAGTCTACAAAATGTTTAGGTCAACCTGAATCTGTTGTTTGGTGGACAAAAATGTTTCATCTGAAAAACTTCACTCAGCTCTACAGTTAGTCTGGCTTCAGTTGTATATCTCTGGCTCCCGTAGCCTTTGATGGAAGCTGTATAAACATTCAAGGGAGCCACAATACGTCCTATAGTTTTTAGAGCCTTGATTGTTCCACCTATGCCAACATATGCAGTGGTCACACTTTAAAAAGTACCTGCTGTGGTGAAAGAGTACCTGCTAGGTTGACAGACCTTGAGTGTAGCCACTGTATTGAACCCATGGCAAGTGTCATTAAGTTTTATATTGCATTCATAGAAATCAAAATGCCCCTGCAGTAATAATAATTACTCTCTCTGGCACAATGACATTTCTAGGAAGCACTGCTCTTAGAGGTGGATGGAATGTCTGGCAGTGGTACTGTGGTAGCTAAGGAGTGCTAATGTAAACCACTGGTGAATGTATTCCAGGTCCCCCTCTGTGCCTATCCATAGAGGATTTCAGTTTGTTAGATAACTGTGATAATTGGTCCTATAAATGTCCCTGAATTGTAAGCTCAGCTGTAAAAAGTGAGTGGAAAGTTCATAAATTGTCACAATGACCTGTTATATGAAACTATCTAAGAATTGATGTAAGAAGGAGATAGAGAGAGAGAGAGAGACTGAATTCACTTAAAGATAAATGGTTTTACTGATACTGCTCATGGGATGTGTTAAGATTATGACTGGTAAACATGGGCAGCAGAGGACTGAAAATCAATGAACCCAAACTGGTATGTTGGAAACCAAGCCTATTTGTGGATAAAATAATGAGGCTGGACTATTCCACCCAACAATCCCTTTAGGGGTTCTCATAAAAAAGATTTTTGGAAAAAAATTAGCAGAAGAAGTAGTCGTCTGCCAGCAACTACTGCAGTGAGCTTTATCAACATGGCAGCCATTCCCACTCTCTCATGGGACCTTGTACCTTCTTCATACTAAGCCTGAGAGAGTATGTCTAAACTGCAATTAAACACCCATAGCTGGCGTGTGTCAGCTGACTTGGGCTCAGAGGCCTCAGGTTACGGGATTATTTAATTGCAGTGTAGATATTTAGGCTTGGGCTGGACCCTCCCCCCTCATGTGGTCCCAGAGCTTAGGCTCCAGCCTGAGCCCAAACATCTACACTTCAATTAGATAGTGGTGTAGCATGAGCCCTGCAAGGTCAAGTGAACTGACCAGCCATTGGTGTTTAATTGCAGTTTAGACATACCCAGATAAAATCAAAACCTCCCTTGGTGCCTGCAAATCCTGAACTCCACCCAGGTTGTGAGTCCTTCTCCCACTGCTCCTTGTATGTCCTTTTCCTTCCCCATTTTACTTCTTTTCTTTCCTATCATCCTCCTTTTGCCTTCTATTTAATAAGAGTCTTGTTTAGCAAGACAAGACTGAATATTTTGTAATGCTGCTGTGAACTTTTGCCCAGAGGGCAACTAAAAACAATGCCCTGAACAGCCACCTAATGTTGGGACAAGCCTGCCAGGTCTTGGAGTAGCTAATAAAACTGTGTGCTCCAGCAGTGAGGTTGTGAATATGAGTCAACACCAGAGACGGGATGCATTTTGTATCTTTGCTGTATTTTTCCTTCTCCTCTTGTGTGTATTTGTTTTCTTTTGTCTTCTAGGAAACAGGATTGGACTCTAACAATGACCTCTCAAGCCCATCTCAATTAATTTTCTCCCAAAAGGACAGCTATTACCATCTTTAATACCATTTAAAAGGCTGTCAAACTGGATTGTGCTTTTCCTTCTGAACACTCTCTCCAGCTAAAGAAAAAAGGAACAAGAGATGTTGTTAGAATGGAAGCCTGATTTAATATTTTATATTCATGCTTTGACTGTTTCCTGCTTTTCTGCACCTTTAATAAAAGGTTTAAAGAATGTTTCAATGGTGTGTTTGTCATGGTACTAAACAGGTTGAGGTCCCTGTACCGCAAATCCTGCACCTTGTTTAAAACTGTTTAATGTTAAACATTAACACCTTTGATTCTTTTGGCCCATCTATTCCATATAAATTAATACAAGCACAGTCAGAAAGCCATGGCTCTGTAGCTAAAGTGCTTTTAGCTTTAGAGGTCCCCCATTCAATCCCTGGTGTTTTGGTCAAGATATCACTTGTCAGTTAATTGAATTGAAAGCAGTTACAGTTACCACACCTAAAGATAACATTTACCACTACTTACAATGCAAAAGTGTTTTAGATTTTCCACCATGCTTTGAATAGGAAAACTGGTGTTGATTGTGTAGGTAAATGTTTTCATAATGGTGAACTCTGTTATATATAAGTATTGGAACAGGTGGTACCACCTATTTTGATTCCATGTGCTTTCCTTTTTATTGGAAGAAGGAAAGAAAAAATGAATAATTCAGCTCCAAACAGCAAAGTAGTTTTCAAATGTCTAAGACACTGTCAGAGAAGAATTGAATGGCACATTGTTTGTTATGAAAGAAATAAAACAAGAGCTTCTGTTTTCCTCTGTTTTCTTTAAGTTTTAACTTTTAAGAATACGTTTTTTTCTGTTTACTTTGTAAAGACACTAATAATACCACTAGAAGGTGCGAGCATTTGAATCTTCAGCTTAGATCAGAATGCACCTTCATTAATAGAAGTGTGATGAAAACCCTGTAGGGGCAATAATTATCCAATTTTATTTTCTGTTGCTAGAAAATGAAATGGAAACTCTTTTGCATCAAAAAGATTGTTGGGAACAAACAGTGTGATTGACTGACCTACCGTTTCAACATCCGAACTACATTAGAATATTTCAGAAAACAAATTGCCATGAGGCTTGAGGCAAATGATATCAAACAGATGACAGAGCTTTTAAGATCCTCATTTATTAAGGGATGGGAAAACCGTAAAAGGTTTGGAGTTAGAGTTTCCTTTGGATAGGCATTCTAAAGGGCCCAATCCTGCCCCCATTGATTACATCAGGGTTCGGCAACCTTTCAGAAGTGGTGTGCCGAGTCTTCATTTATTCACTCTGATTTAAGATTTCGCGTGCCAGTAATACATTTAAACATTTTTAGAAGGTCTCTTTCTATAAGTCTATAATATATAACTAAACTATTGTTGAATGTAAAGTAAATAAGGTTTTAAAAATGTTTAAGAAGCTTCATTTAAAATTAAATTAAAATGCAGAGCCCCCCAAACTGGTGGCCAGGACCCGGGCAGTGTGAGTGCCACTGAAAATCAGCTTGCATGCCGCCTTCGGCACGTGTGCCATAGGTTGCCTACCCCTGGATTACGTTGACAAAAATCTTGGTAGTGACAATGAAAACAGGATTGGACCCAGCCCTGATGATTCTGTTGTTGTTCACACTTCCATATGCCGCTTCTAAAATACTTTTGCAGTGTGAGGAATCTTGCCACAGAACTTAGGATTCTGCAGTCATGGAAGAAAAATACCACTGGCCAGATTCTACTGAGTTACTCAGAGTCCAGATTTACACCAATCTAACTTCCCTGAAGTCAGTGAGGTAAGCCACTAATGGCCTCCATCACTAATGGGCAAATATTGGAGTCTCTCAAAATAATTCTTCTGTTCCCTTCCTCCTTTATATTCTGCTGTCCCAGTGACACAATACAGACAGGGATGCTGGAACAATTTGTATTGTGGGGGTGCCAAAAGCTATCAAACATTGTAAACGCTGTATATGATGGAAATCACTTCAAGCCACGGGGTGTGGCAGCACCCCCAGTACCTGCACCTATGACTGCAGGGAGCTCTTGGGAGCATCTTGTTAACTTCTTCTTCCCCCTGAACTGAAAGAATAGGTTAGAATAACTTCCCTGTATTCACCTCTCTTCTAAAAACAGTGGATCTGACCCTGCAAAATGTTACTACCAAGCATAGTGTTTGATGCCATGAATAGTTTTGTTGAAGTCAATGGTTAGTAACTATTAACAGGATTCAGAGCTTAATTGTGTCAGTCATACATTGGGAACTGAGGCTTTTAGTCTTCTCCTTGCAGGTTATATACCTTTTGCCCACCCTTTGTCTGCTGTCTATTTAGACTGTAAACTCTTCAGGGCATAGGCTGTTGCTCTCTAGAAGTGGGATCCACAATGGCACTTGGGCACCTAAACCTCAGACTTAAGTTATGTAAGTCCCAATTTTGGCTCCACTGTGATCGACAAAATTCCTGCTGACCCCAATAAGCATCTAAACTCACTTGGTTCCTACATTTCTGGTCCTACTCAAAATCCAGTAGGTGGATGTAGAGGCTACAAGGTCATAGTCTCTCTCTCTCTGGTCCAATGACTGTTGCATTTAAATAGTCACTGGACCAAAAAGAACGAGGGAGAGAGAGAGAATGACTCTCTTGTCCAGTGGTTAGGGCACCCAGATGGGAGACCCCAAGCCCAGCCCCACCTGCTAACCTACCTAACTCAGCTTTCTGGACCACAAGGTTGATCCGGTGAATTTTCTAGGCACCTAAAACCTAGGTGCTGTGACTCTCAGCATTGCAACAGTCTCTTTGTGGATTTCTCCCTATGTATAGAGTGTCTAGCTCTTAGGAAAATAACTTTTGCTGCTAGCAGATATTTACTATAACTGGAATTGCAGTTGTTGTAGTGCATTCAAACAAATCAATACCTTCTACTTTACTATAATCAGTTTCACTACAGTCTGTATTGTGTCCCGGGCCATGCATGCTACTGTGGGTGGAATCTGAGCTCATTATAGTATAAAACACTTATTCCTCAACTAGTAATATGAATCATAAAATCAAATTCTGAATAGCATACACACAAACATTAATTTTATATATACATAAGACAACTCAAAGTCACTATTGATAAGCAATTAATGCCCCTGAGAATGCAATCTATGTAACACCTTTGGTTAGCAGAGTTATCTAAATTGGATTAAACCACATTTTAACCCCCAGTGTGTTTCCAATTCTGATCTGTAGAGACATATTTTAATTGTGTCTTCTTAGCACTTCTAAGAGTCAAGGCTGAGGGAGTTGTTACATGTGCTAAAATTTAAATAAATGGTTGCAATGAACTGCAAAAAAAAAATCATGCTGTTTAAGAAAAAAAAGCTGTAGCAAATGTGCCCCAATGGTGATTAATTAGCTATTAACAGGGCCCTTAGTAGTTCATAGTTGAAGAGGATTTTTTTCAGAATAGTCATTCTTAATCTAAGTAATCTTGGTGTTCCTAGAGGTTAATTTAACGGTGTTGAATAAATAGCTGGAGGCTTTAAACACAGGCACAGAAGAAATCAGCTCAGCAGGGTATGGTTCAGTTCCATCCTTGCTTTCATTTTAAAATACCATAACTAAATAGAGAAGGAAAAAAAGGACATTTCTAATAGACGCAGAAGGAATACTTCTGTGTACCACAAAAAGGAGTTCTATCTTAAACCATATTGTATAGCTTTAGGCCCTTCTGTTTATTCCAAGGTAGCACCCTGTTTTAGAGAACACCTTTCAGTCAACATCTTTTTGCAATGAACATCTTCAGAGAATTTTCTATGTTGTTTCCTCTGTTTTAACAAATGGGGTTGTTCTTAAAAAACAAAAGAAGTTTTTCATCCAAGGGTAACAACATGTCCCATGAACATTACTTACGATTCACTTCAGCCCTGTGAGGTATATAATGTAGTATTTACCCAATGACACATATGAGAAAACTGAATCCAAGCCTAAGTGATTTGTCCAAGTGCAAGAGGCAATGATAGCTGGAAGTAGATTTTCCAAATTCAAGAATACTTTTTGCTGCTATTACCTCTAAAGTGTGCTTTTGGGAGTGGGGATGGAGGTGGGGAGTGATATCATTCACCCTAGAGCAGCCTCATGCTTGCTCTAGTTTATGCTATGCCTCCTATGGCCACTAGAAAACAGAGAACAGCTGAAGTGCAGTAGACTTTAGCCACAGCACTGACATACACTCAGGCCATGCCTATAAAACAGCGCTGTAGCTGAACTGATACAGCTGTGCTGCTTAGGGTGACCAGATGATAGGAAGAAAATATCGGGACACATGTGGGGGGGGGAGGGTCACTGGCAGAGCAAAAATTAAAAAAAAAGCAGTGTACCATGAAAAACGCCTAGATATCGGGACGGTCCCAATTTTATCGGGACGTCTGGTCACCCTAGTACTGCTGCAGCACACCTGGTGAAGATGGTCTATGCCAATGGGAGAGAGCTCTACCATTGGCATAATAAAACCACCTCCACGAGCAGCAGAACCTTATGTCAGTGTAACTTATTTCACTCATGGGGGTGGTTTATTCACATCCCTGAGTGACATAAGTTATGACGACGCAGGCTGAAGTGTAGACATGGCCTCAGTCTGCTCCCTACTTTAGTGCCATGAAGCAGGGCTGACAGTAGGGATCTTAAAACAAAGGTATAGAGGCCCTTTATACACAGTGTGTTCTCTGGGGGCTGTTTCATTTAAAGCCCATTAACGCCGCGCAAAGAGGCCTTACCACAACCAAACACCAGCCCTCCCCAAATCCTACTCTTTTCCCTGCTGCTCATATGGTTTTAAGATCCCCACCCTCTGGAAGCTAGGCTGATATGCATCATAACCCCTACTTATGATACTCAAGCTTTCGACCCAGCAGCACAATCACCCCAAACACACTGAACCACAGTGCATTAGATTTTAATGTGTTGTCCCCTAGCCAGACAAAGACTGAGACAATTATTATATCCATTGCTTTGATATGGCCATTTAAAAGTAACTGGGCGATATCAGTATCATAGAATCATAGAATATCAGGGTTGGAAGGGACCTCAGGAGGTCATCTAGTCCAACCCCTGTAGGGTGACCAGATACCAAAGATGAAATATCGATTGCAGAGCAGGGGGAGGGGGGGGGAAAAAAAAAAAAAAAAAAAGCCCCCAGAGCCCTGCCCCAACCCTCTGGGGCCGCTGGCAGCCCCCCCCCCCCCCCCCGCTCTGCAATCAGAAATGCAGCGCTCGGCTGCTCCTCTGCCCTAAAAACCAGCCTCCTTCCCGGCACGAGCTTGTCCCGCCTCCGCACACAAAGGCTGGTGCAGGAGGCAAAGTCCCGGGGGGTGGGGCCGGGAAGGCCGCAGGAGCAGGGGACAGTGAGAACACACCCAGGGACGGGAGAGCCCCGCAAAGGAGGCACAGACCCCCCCTTCCCCACCCTGTAGATGCCATAAGCTCCAGTGAACAAACTGGAGCGCTCCCCCATTGGTGTGTGTGGGACTGCCGAGCCGCTTCCTTCTTCCCCCGCCGCCTCCGCTCCCCTCACGGGCGGGAGGTTTCGGGTTACAGCGCCCGCACCCCGGACCCTCCACAGCCGCCGCGCCATGAGAGAGGCGCAGACTCGGAGCAACTGCCCGACCCCCCTCCTTCCATCCCCCCTCCACACATCCCTCCTCCGCTGGCCTGCAGGCGCAGCTGCTGTACCGCACCACCCCCTTAATCTTCATGGCGGCAGCGCCACACACGCTGGTGTCCGGCCTCCCTCCAGCGCTTGCGCCGCCGCCATACAGCTGATCAGCGCACAAGCGGTGTCCGTGAGGAAGAGGCGGGGCCAGGGGAGCTATCCAATCGGGGAAGGAGGGGGCGGAGTCGGGGCGGGGGGGGGGGGGTGCGAGCCGGAGTGGAGGGCAAAAATTGCTTCTTTGTCCAGTGTCCCGACCAAACATCGGTCGGGACGCGGGACAAACAAGTAAATATCGGGACAGTCCCGATAAAATCAGGACGTCTGGTCACCCTAAACCCCTGCTCAAAGCAGGACCAATTCCCAACTAAATTATTCCAGCCAGGGCTTTGTCAAGCCGGGCCTTAAAAGCCTCCAAGGAAGGAGATTCCACCACCTCCCTAGGTAACGCATTCCAGTGCTTCACTACCCTCCTAGTGAAATAGTGTTTCCTAATATCCGACCTTCACCTCCCCCACTGCAACTTGAAACCATTGCTCCTTGTTCTGTCATCTGCCACCACTGAAAACAGCCGAGCTCCATCCTCTTTGGAACCCCCCTTCAGGTAGTTGAAAGCAGCTATCAAATCCCCTCTCATTCTTCTCTTCTGGAGACTAAACAATCCCAGTTCCCTCAGCCTCACCTCATAAGTCATGTGCTCCAGACCCCTAATCATTTTGCTTCTCCCAACTTGCCATCATCACTTCAATTCCAGCTGAACTGAATTTCAGCCCATTCTCTCTCATCCATGCTCAATCTCACTATTAACACTTCCCCACCACAGGATTCACTCTAATTATCCTTTTTCATTAAGAAAAGCTACACATATAAAACCGTGCAAATTGAAAAGCAACCCAGATCCAAAGGAGCTTTATTGAAACTTGCACATGGGCAAGTCTGGAAAAGTTGCAACAATTAACAGTTGTTAATTGAAAATACATATATAATAAGTAGGTAAATTACTGTCTTAATTCCTGACATATTCCCCATATGTCACTTCTAAAGTACTTAAAGTGTATTGATACCTACTATGGAAGACATGAAGTGGGTTTATAAAAAACTAATTGACAGTCTTTCTCGATCACTGCATGAAATGCACTTGCTTCCTTTCTGAAAGTTCCAATATTTAAATGTGACATTATTTAGTTTGATTATTTTTATCAGAGTGGCCTATTTTCAATAAAGGATTTTTTTCTCAATTATTGATGCTATCCAAAAATATGAAGTTTACGAGACTTTTGTTAACACTGCCTATGATGTCACTATACCTTAAGCTCTTTTAAACTGATAGGCAGGTTATTTTAACCACAAGTACACATTATTGTCTGTTAATGAACTTTATATGTTAAACTGAGCACTGTATGAGAGATGAGGTCACTTTTCTTACACTGATATTTCACCACTTAGTTTCTAATATGATCAAACACCCGACTGCAATATGCAACTTCCCAGGAAAAAAAGAAGTTGTCTCTTAGATGAGCTGAGTTCTTCCCCCATCTTCAAAATCTAAATCCAAATTCACACCCACCCACTTGCTGGGGTTTAGGTTTTATAATCTAAACAGAACCCTAACCTCTGCTCCCTCTGTGAGCTTGAGTGTCCCCATGGCTTCCTCTGTCCTAATTACTACTCCCATCTCCCTTATATCACAATTAGAGTTAATGAAACATCTGCCATAATGAGTGAGCAGGAATCACTGCATTTTCTTGCAAGACTCTAATATAGCGGTGAGCAAACTTTCTGGCCTGAGGGTCACATTGGGATTCCGAAACTGTATGGAGGGCTGGGTAGGGAAGGCTGTGCCTCCCCAAACAGTCTGGCCCCCGCCCTCTATCTGCCCCTTCCCACATCCCGCACCCTGACTGCCCCCCTCAGAACCTCTCCTGCTCCTTGTCCCCTGACTTCCCCCTCCCGGGACACCCCGTCCCTAACAGCCCCTCCAGGACCCCACCTCCTATCCAACCCCTCCCGCTCCCTGACTCCTATCCACACCCCAGCCCACTGAAAGGCCCCTCCAGGACTCCCATGCCTATCCAACCACCCCCTGCTCCCTGTCCCTTGACTGCCCCCTGGGACTCCCTGCCCTTTACCCCCCACACACGCTCCCCACCCTCTTACCATGCCGCTCAGAGCACCTGGACTGGCAGCCGCGCCGTCCGGCCGGAGCCAACCATACTGCCACACAGTCTAGAGCACCGGGGCATGCTGGCGGCTTTCACAGCTGCGCTGCCTGGCAGGAGCTCGCAGACCCGCTGACCAGAGCACTGGTGGCACGGTGAGCTGAGGCTGAAGGGGTGGGGGGATAGCAGGGGAGGAGCCGGGGGCTAACCTCCCCAGCCGGGAGCTCAAGGGCTGGACAGGATGGTTCCATGGGCCGGATGTGGCCCACGGGCCATAGTTTGCCCACCTCTGCTCTAATACCTCTTGACAGGGATGGTCAACAGCAGAGTCCTGCCACACTCTTACTATAGCATGGGATATTAGCTGTACTGAGATAACGACCTACCCAGTGAAAATATGGAATTTTTCTTGGCTAAAATAAGATAAATGTAATGAAGTGACCTCATAATATCCTAGTGTTCCCTTATTGGAAGTTAGTCTTTTCATCATGGCGGTCTCCCAGAAGTAAGTAACATAATTTGTATAAATTGCTATACTAGTATGTATAGTGTGTCAGCAACTGAAAACCAATAAAAATGACACTATGAAGTGGCCCATAATTAATTTATTTATATTTGTGCAAATCTAAAAAGAACACCTATCTCCATGTGCATTAGGTTCCCTTGATAGTACATTAAAATGCACCACAAAAATAACCAAAGAGCAGTAGTACAGTTTCAGATAATCCATCACCAGCAAGCCAGGGTAATTTATAAACCCTATCTGCCGCCAACATTCCCTGCCTTTAAAATTATCACTATTTTTAAATGGTTGGGGAGGGAAAGGAACTTTGCAATATGCCCTAAAGGTCATAAGATTCAGGTTATTTCAGATCTAGAGCAAGAACCAAATCTAAAGCCATTGGGACCTAACACAGTGTCTGGCTGGCAGCCCCTCTTTTTATCCCTGTGGAACTCCAGACCCAATGCCTTTACTGATTCCAGGTGTAGTAGAATGGTGCAAGTGGAGAGAAGATTCCTCAGGTAAGTAAAGTCTAAACCATAAACAATGAGTGCATCAAATTCCAAGGTTGTATCTTAAAAGAAACATAAAAATTACAGGCCTGGGCCTGTAGGTTCTAACTACCAAGCATAGAGTTTATTACCATGAGCAGGCCCATTAAAGTTATTGGGTAGTCACTTAGTGCAAGAACTAGGCCTTAATTTTTAGTCACAGATTTTATAGATTTTAAGGCCAGAAGGGACCATTATGATCGTTTAGTCCGACCTACTGCACAACACAGGCAATAGCATTTCACCAACTGGTTCTTGTATGAAGCCCATGGCTTCTTGCTGATCTATATCATATCCTTTTAAAATTGATATCCATTTTTGTTAAATCTGTTAATTGTCTTAATTCATCCTTTCCAAGTTTTTATACTGTATAGATAGATTTCTCTTCCACTTTCATATTGGTATAAATTCCCATCAACCAATCTGATTGCTCTATATCCTGGTGCTATATTAGTTAGAATCTTATTGCTTGAAAGCTTTTTACAGGGACAAAATTTGCTACCATGATGTTGTTACCCAAGTATTAGACAGGCTCTGCCAAGACAAAATGAATGGACATGATTCATTGCTGCATTACATCAGTTAAATACAGGTGTAAGTCCATGGAGGTCAATGGAGCTACTCAAGTGTAAAATTGGAGTCACGTCACAGTGAATCATGCATCATATACTTAGAAACAAATCTCCCTTCTATCACTACATCTTAGACATGTCCTAGATTATTACAAATCTTTAACGATCTAGTTTATTTCAGTGTTTATACTTGTTCTAACCTTTTTATATTTCACTTAGTTTGGACAGTGAAGCTGGACTGACCACTTGCATTTTCTACCGACATGGAAAATTTCACTGTCTGATGCACATGTAATGCAATGCTGTTCCAGAGTCATAGAGTTTAAGGCCACTAGATTATGTAATGACTTCTTGTATATCACAGGCCACCAGCACCACCAAGCATCCACATGCAAACCCCAACAACCAACATTAGTTTTACAAGTTTTGAAGTTTTACAACCCACAGTAGATTAGACTATTATATGCCTCAGACAAAGGATAGAAGGGACCGAGGTGCACCAGAGCCTGAGAGCCACACAATACAGGGAAATGATTAAGCGAGATATGCTGGCAAGTGACCTGCACCCACAAGCTGCAAAGGAAGGTGAAAACCCCTGAAGGTCACTGCCAATCTGACCTGGGGGAATATTCCTTCCTGACCCCACATAGGGTGATCGGTTAGACCCTGTGCATATAAACAAGAACCAGCCAGCCAAGCAGCTGAGACAGAGAATGCTTGGAGCCACCTCAGAGCCCTGCCCCTCCCCTTCCAATGTCCCATTTCCAGCCATGGCCATGCCTGATGCTTTAGATGAAGGAGATCAAAAATACACTGAGAGGAGGAAGAAATCCTTTCCTGGAAGCGGCAGGTGCAGGTGAGGAATTGTGAAGCATGAGCTCTTAGGAACATAAGACAAACCAGAAATGATCCCCAGAGCTGCTAAGCCCTGCCTGTTACAATCACAAGCAACCCTGTTATACAATTACACTCATAAATTTGTTCAGCTCTCTTTTAAAACAAGTTATTTTGTTTGCCCTCACAAGTGCTACAGAAAGGTTGTTCTATAACCTCACCCTTCTTATGGTTAGAAACCTTCTTCTAATTTCCAGTCTGAATTTGTTCATGGCCAGTTTATAAGCATTTGTTCTTGTGCCAGCATTGTCACTCACTCATGCCCGTCACCCCAGTCGGGGTATGGGCCGCCAACCACAGATCTCCAGAGTCCTTTATCCTGGGCCATTTGCTCTAGCTGGTTCCAGGTATAGCCCATTTTTTTGCTATCAGCCTGAAGGTCGCGTCGCCAGGTGTTTCTTGGACGGCCTCTTTTCCGCTTGCCTTGGGGGTTCCACCGCAATGCCTGTCTAGTGATGTTGGTTGGCTGCTTGCGTAGTGTGTGTCCTATCCAACCCCACCTTCTCCTTCTAATTTCTTCCTCTGCTGGAAGTTGATGGGTCCTCTCCAAGAGGTAGATGTTGCTGATGGTGTCTGGCCAGCGGATCTGGAGAATCCTTCTAAGGCAACTATTTATGAAGGTCTGGATCCTCCTGGTGGTTGTTTTAATTATCCTCCAGGTTTCAGCTCCATACAATAAGACTGATTTCACGTTGGAATTGAACAGTCTAATCTTTG